>NW_003314276.1:1664850-1694731 GCF_000143415.4 Selaginella moellendorffii
GTGGACTTGACACTCTCAGCCTTCTGCTACTAGAACTCTTGCATGAGTGAGCAGAAGCAATGGGAGATAAAATCCTAGCTCTGCGATCCAGGCAGCCCTAGAGCTTGGTTCTGTAGTGTGCAGAGAGGTAGCAACACAGCCCAGAAGTGTAGAGCAAGCAATACAAGAGCCCGTAAAATAGGCATGCTGAGAAAATGAAACTCACATAAGAAAGCAAGAAGCAAGATCTTGACACAAACAGTACCAGGACATGGCTCATTCTAGTGGCGTTGACATAGTGCCTCAGATTTAGATTGCAAATCGGCAACAATGGCAAGGGCTGTCTCACCATTTCATAAATCCTAGATAAACAAAAACCAATTCACTCGACAGGTGACAGGCGCAGTCACAGTCAACACATTTGCATATGCCACATGTTGCAGTGCCTTCTTCTTTTGCCAGCTTGGCCACCTCCTATTGGCCGAGAGCAAACATCAGCATAAGATGTGGTTAAAGAAATATTATTGATTATTCAATAAGATGTGGTTAAAGAAATAATCACTTTACAATTACCCCCCATCGGACGGCTGCGATTGGCTGGATCTGGTGGCCTAGAAAGTTTGGCACTCCCTCCTTATTATAATAGACTAGCACTTGCTTAACATATACTGTGCTGTTAACAAATACTGTTTTGAATGTTAAGTCTAATGAACAAATAAAACAGCTTGCTAATAGGACAACATTCTTGATCAAGAATTTGCTTTAGTGCTACAAACAATGTATGGAAGATTTAATATAAGCCTCCTTATATACTATGTTGATAGTGAAAGTAGGACTCAAAGGGAATAACTATCCTTGGAGTGATGTGTTTTGTACTTTAATGCCTAATACTGCTAGTGATGTGCATCTTGATAAAGCCATATAAAATTGACCATGGGTGAAAACTGGATATGGCAAGTGTATTCCGACTCAGTCAAATGTTTGGCCTTGACATTTAGAGATTGTAAGGCAATACCCTAGATGCACTAGAAATTGTCTTCTGGACATTTTAAATGGAATTTTTGTGAATGAAGGTGTGAGTGTGATTTGAGGGATGAAAGCTCGTGTACCTTTGAATTGGCCTAATACAATTTCATAGTCTAGAACTGTTAGTAAGGCATGTTAAGTATGAGGCGTGCACCATTACATAGTCCAATCAAGACATATATTCCTTAATAGAATAAAGATAATACCTTATTTAAGCAAGAGTTTATGTGGTGGAAGACCAGAAGGAGTAATGGAATTTAAGAATTCAACTCAAAAATCTTCTAGGTGTTCAGTATCAAATCAACACTTTTATAAATATGTATATCATCAAGTAAGGAAGAGACTATAGCATTATTAATAGGAAAAGTATCATCATTAAGTGGGGTAAGTATGACTCTATTAGATGCAACGTAGGGGTCTGAAATATTCTGTAGAGATGGGAAAATATAATCAACAATAGAGGATATTATTACCATATGTAAGGTAATACAATAGATTCTGAAGGCAAATTGGGTAAATTCATATAATTATTACCATTTCCAATTTGAAGAAGTCAATCAGCTTATAAAGAGTTGTTTTCAATTAGTCTCATATTCCTTTTTAATGGAAGTGTTCTAAAAAATTTTCATAACCTATTTATTTTTACTAAATTTGAAACAATTTGTGCTCAACGACCATATGGAATAACTGGTAGTGTTTGTCTAAGTCACCACTTCCAATAATAAAAATTCCTCCAAAAGGTAATTCATTTATTTTTATATCTTGTAATGCTAAATTAATGGTAGAAAATGTATGTGTATTGTAGCGCATGTGATCATAGGATAAGATTTGGATATACTGTCATCGTGGATCCTTAAAACCTTGGGGGATAAATGGGGATAAAATAGCCACTAAAGGTTCTCTCATCAAGCAATTGCCCTTTTCCCAGTTGGTTTAAGAGGAGAAAGATAGGATGCGCTACATGTATGAACCATACTAATTTCATCCTATATGAACGCATTTTTATTTTTTCTGGCTTGCTTTACTATTAGCTGTAATAGTAGAAGTAGAAATTTCATTTATTGGAACAGGAAGTTTAAAAGTTATATATAATATTTGACCATTATGCAATAAAGTGCTTACAATACCTGTCCAAGCCATACTAATTACATTTTTGTTTAGAAGTTGAAATATATGTATAAGAGTGTTAAGTAGAAAATTTTTACCAATACTACCAGGACCATCAATGAAAATATATCAATTTTTCTCGGTTAATCGTGCTGAGGATATCATTATATATAATCTATTGCTCATCATTAAACTGAAGTAAATTTTGTTCTACAAAATAAATGAATTGTGTCAAATTAATATGATTATTTGCATCAAAGTTTGTATAAAATAAAAGTAATTCATAATCTTGATTGGATTTTCCATATAGATTGAATTTCCTATTTATATCATGTAAAGCACACTCATAACAAAGTAATGGATCTATTAGTATAAAATATTTAGAAAAAGAGTTTTTGCATTTTTCCCACAAGGAATAAAGATTTTTTGGACTATAAAAGACACATAAAAAAAAATATTTGTCTTAATTGTGGTGGCATTTTGAAAGAGCAAGCATCTTCTAAACATTTTTCCCATTCTGTATTATTTGCTAGAAGTCCCATAGCAGATGCAGTAAGTTGAAATATTTCAAAATAAATATTATGAACTATTTTTAGATTGTTAAAAGAAGTAGCCCCTCTTTTGTAAAGTAATATAAAATATAAATGATAAAGTTTAGTATTAGATAAGGAAAAAAAATACATTTGTGAGATAATATTTTATTGATATCTAATGGTGAGTGCATTTATTATATGTATAATGTAGAGGAATTTTAGGATACCTATACTGCCTTGCATTTGGATCATGTCTATTTAATTCAAACCATTTTGTTAACATAGTACCATTTTGAGTAGCTCTTTGAAGTTTAATTTGCTTATTACCTTCGATGAAATAAATATTTTCAAAATTTTCTAGATGAAGAAGAAGATGAATTATAAATGTTGAATAGCCATGAATTTTAAATTGGAAAAGTTTCTATATAGTTTCTGGAGCAGAAACATAATAGGTATTTAAAAAACTTGAAATTTCATTCTAGTTTAAGCTATTATCATGTTGTTGAGTTGTTGAAAGGATTTTAATAGTGACATAATCATAACCTTTATAAAAATATTAAAATAGATATTTAATACTTTTTATAGTTGCATATATTTTAATATTTATATGAGCTTTCTATTTTTTACAGAGGTACTTGTTATAAGGTACAACCCAATGGTTATCCATATAATAACCATATTTAAAAATTGTATGTCCATTGTCTTGTCCATAATAATCTGGATATCCATTAACTGAAAATGTTGTTTCATAATTAAATTTTTTGGAAAACCTTTCGAGCAAGAACTATTTTCCATGCAAGAACTATTAGGATAAAAAAAGTCCACATGGTCCATGCATATAACTATTTCAAAAATTTCAGGCTCGTCATGAGGATTTAGTAATCCAACCATGATATATTGATTAATTGCATCACGGTCTTTAATTTTATTTTCATGGGCTAGAATTCCTAGAAAATGACAATGTGGGAGACCTCTTTTTTGGAACTCAATTGCATATATATATGCTATATATTTTCCAAATACATATCTTTTTATTGTGTCTTTCAAAAATTCTTTAAGGTTAATATGGAAAACTCTAGAGACCAAATTAGGACAGTCTTTAGGACTTTCATTTGGATGTAAGTGTTTTATAATTTCTATTCATTTAGGTTTGCAAGTGAAAGTAAAGAAAATATCTAGTTTTGAATAATGAGTAACAATTGCCATTGCATCTTGATAATTTAGTTGCATTGCTCTAGGTTGAAGGTAGTATAACAATTTTACTGGGGTTTATATTTTCATTTAAAACATGATTTGCAACATAATCCATAAGACTAATATACATTTCTACTCATATTTTTTTTTGGTGGGTACGATAGTAATATTGATAATATTATAATATATAGATTATGTTGCAAATCATGTTTTAAACTGAAAATATGCATCAATAATTATGCATTGACAATATATTGTTGAGTAAGCTTGCTAGCATGTAAGATTTGGTCAAAACCTAATTGTAGTGTGTCTCTTTTAGATAAGCGATATGCCTAATATAAAAGTAATGTAGTTTGACATTGTCACATGTTCACAATATTTGTATGCCATCCTTTATCACCAAAAGAAAATATCCAAAGATAAACCATAGGATCACCATTAACACCAAGTGGTTAAATCTTTCTAGAATGATTTACCCTGGAATATATATCAATTTCCCCATCCACATGGGGGTTCTTCATTCTCATTAACAAAAAAAATAGCAACATCATTTGTTTGTGGTATATTATAATGTCAATTATCTGTTCCTTCATTTCTTAGTAACATATAAACACCATGTAAAGGATGGCCTGTAACTACTACTTCATGAAGTTTTTTTTATTCCATTTCATACATCATTCTGTAAGCATGTGCATATGAATTAATATGACAAAGGAGTGTATCAAGATATAATAGTAAATCTTACTCACAACTTGTATTAAATGGGTTTTGATGCCTTATATATGTGGCTTCTTGTGTATCTAGCATATAAAGTTGCCCGTAAGATGGACTTTGATCACCAGAAGAATGTGATGACATGACACTATGGTAAATCGACCTATGAATTCTAAATTAATAAAGACTATTACCCCTTAAAGTGTCAATGTTAGCACCCATTGATGCAAATGCAAAGGCACTATTATAGTGTTTAATATTAGTTCTGAAATTAGAGTTTTTGTTTTGCTTGTAAAGTGTAAGTAAAGTATTTGGCAAAGGTAATACAGTTGGCAATATCACTTGACTATGTTGACAACACATAGTAATGTTCTCATTTTTAAAATGTGATACATTACAAATAACACAAATAGATGATAAAAAACCATGAAATTTGTGAATCTTTATAAATAGTGTGACTTGCTAGTGTGGTTTGTGAAGGTGGAGATGGTGTAGTGGATATTGCTTGATATGTATATATTTCATTTTAATTTGAAGCGGCTCAGGTGTTTATCAAAATTGTTAGTATCGAAATTCTTATCTAAATGATTGGTATTTTTTATAGTTCTAAGAAGATGACGAAGGTGAGGCATAATTTAAAATTTTCAAGTACAAAGCTAGAAAACTATAGCTTATGCAGGTTCATGTTTGTAAACAAACTTGAATTTACAAGAGAAATATGAAATAGTGTTTGGAGGTTAAGGATATAAACAAACATGAATGCTGTATGGTTAGAAGAAAGATTGACTTTTTGTAGCACACCTTATGTCTCTCCCCTTAAGCTAACTGGAAAAGGGGCAATTGCTTGATGAGAGAGCCTTTAATAGCTATTTTATCTCCATTTATCCCTCAAAGTTCCAAAGATCCATGGTAACAATATATCTAAATCTCATCCCATAATCACATGCGCTACACCTTTTGTTGCAAGCTATTGTGATTTTTGGTGGTGCCTTTAAGCCCAAAACCTAATTGTGAGATTTAGGGTTATATAAAGCAAGAGCTAAAAAATTATGTCATGCCGAATACAGATTGGATCTAGCCCATTTGGGCAATTGGGATTTCCATAGCATCACAAGGCATCGAGGTTTATGGCTGCCTTAGCTACAGCGGTAGTGGTGTCAGATCGGTCATCGCCATAGCTCGAGAATCTCCAGTGCCACCACAGAGCAACAGTCACAGTGGAGCTGATCCAAGGCATTGAAATCGTGATCGGCAGCGATGGATCGACCACAAGAGTGCCATAGATTTCAATCCCTCTCTAGTCACCAAGAGATCTCTGGTGACAAAGGTTTTCTTGTAGTCTGATCTAGATTTTCAAGAGGATCAAGTGCTCCAGCATCACCAGCAGCAGTACAAGATCGAGTCAGGCACACAGGTGAAGGGAAAAATTGAGTTTGTAGTTGTACACCAAGTACCTCTTCTCTAGCTTCCTTATGCTTTAGTTTGATGACATCAAGTGTAGGAATGCATTTCAGCTACATTTGGGAATGATGTTTCATCTGCATGTGTAGTTTAAATGGGGGCTTAGGTCACTTCTATAATTTGCATTGAGGCAAGGCTGTGTAAAATTTTTGTCGCTGTTTTAACTACAATTGTTTTCTACTATTAGGATAGAGTGCTATATTAGTCTGTCAAAAAATTCTTGCATATGGTGGAGAGGTACATCATGTGAGTTCACGTGCTTTTCTAACTTCACGTGAACTATAGGACATATCAAGATGTCTTTTATGGGTCCAACAACGGCACGGGAACTGGCCCCTCGTGAAAACTGTCAGAATACAAGAGGAGTTTATAACGCTTTTGAGTTTCTATAAAATGTGAGAGTTTCCTGGGATTTCCAGTATGATGAGACTTCTTTGCGTTGTAGGTTTTGGACTCTTATTCCGAAGATTCTGAAGAAAACTATACCAAGGCCAGTTCCCTTTGCTAAAGGATTTGTTAAATCACTCAAGTAAGGTTTTCTTTGTTGCTGTCAATTTGAACTCCAATGCTAATGCTTGCAAAATTCATAGGACTAATGCTATGGAGTTTTTTTCCAAATTGAAGAATGGTGATGATTATAGAAAGGAAGCATTTAGAAGCAGCTAGTTTGTATACAGGCTTTTATTTGAAGTATATCCATGCCTCCTCATGAATGGTCTAATTTATAGAGAAAGTCAAGTATACTGTCATTTATTAAATCTTAGGGACATTCTTAATGTGTCACTTGAACTTAGCCACAATTTTCAGTGATGGTGGCCCTTGAGCTTTACAAATAACTTGTGTTGCATGCAAATAGCTGGTATTGGGAAAGATTTGAAGTATGTGTCAGTTGCATTGGTGGTTATTGAAAGCCATCCAGTTGTATGTAGTACTTAAAGATGAAGTTTTTGTCATATATCCTCCTGGTAATCCTTTCTTTTTTTTTTTTAATTGAGCATGACTCAATTGCCTTATAGGTTGGAGGAGTAGCCTCTACACCTAGCATTGCCAAATTTATTGAAGATAAGTGTGTATTTTGATTCATTTTATCAATCCCTTATGTTTGTACCATGCAAAATTGTCTACTTAATTCAAGTGACAAAGAAATGAGCGACAAAGCTCCCAAGCTTGAGGTCAGCAGCATGTAGGCAAGATAGATATTTGTTTTTTGGCCAGGTAAGCAAAGGCATAGGTACCATTAGAAATGGTGTAGCCACCAAGTTAAATTGTGTATCACATAATTTCGAATTTAAAGCTGTAGTGTCTATAGTTCAAAATTATCATCTATGATACACCAAGTCATAATGTTCCTACATTTTAAAGAAGTCACAAAGATGATTAGGATGCCTGCTTTGGTGGAGAGTTTTGCAAGAGATTTGAGGTTGTAATAATACAATGGATCTCATATACAACTATGCAGCAAGTTTATAGACAATATATTGTACAAACAGAAAATGGAAGCACACTAAAACAGGAAATGAAAGTGAATAGTACTTTAATCAACCTTGAACACAATCACTTTTGGCGAGCTTTGATCAGCACTAGTCAAGAATCAGAAGTGGTCTATTGATGGCTTATTTGTCTCCAAAAGTTTGATTGCCCCAGGCATTCGAGTAGAAGTGAACATTTTTAGAAACTGGCTAGGAGTGACACCATATCCTTGGTGTATATAAGTGTCCTTCATGTAAATGTCTTAGGGGTGGCCAGTATCTGGATAGAATTTGTCATGAACTTGCAAAGTTTGAAAAAATGTTCATTTGTTCTTGCAATGATGTAGTGCATGTGGTTTTGACCCTTTATCTTATGGTGATTTACCATAGGATAACACCACGAAGTGGAACCTAAACCCTTTTTATGCCATGTGACACATGCCACATGTCCAAAGGACAATGGTGTAGAACCCGAGGTTCAGGGCCTTGAGCCACTGAACGAAGGAACAGTGCCAAGCTCCCAAACATGGAGTCAAGGAGCATTAGCATTAGAGCATGGAATGACTCCCTAGCATATAGCCCAAGGAGCAAAAGAACAGGAGCCTAGAGCAACTTGGAACAATCCTAGAGTAACCAGCATTCGAATGCCAGAACTAACACGCAAAACAAAGCCAAACGGAGTCTAGCGCTATTTCAGCATACTGGTGGCTTAATGCGAGGACATGGGTACTCCACCAGCTAGCATGGTGTGGAACTTGGGCTTAAACCCAAGCCGGACGCAAAATAAGGACATGCATGCAAATAGGAGTTAGACTATGCCTTAGGTTGGTCGACCATGCCTGACCTACCCACTATCCCTACTATATATTTGGAACCCCCTATAGCCCCCCGCCCCCCTTTTTGAGGAACACATGCTTTGAACTTTCACCCCAAGCCCCCCTTAGTATCAGGAGTTAGTCTCTAGGACAAGCTCAAAACTTACTAAATATGGAATGTCCCTAAATTGTGAATTTGGACACGGAACGAACACCATTGTGTTCAAGCTAATCTCTACATTCCGTAAATATGCCAAATGAGCAAATCTAGACACTTTCCATAAATAGTATTTAAAACTGAAATGAGACTAACACAAAGGGCATGATAGTGAGGGTGTTTGGCAGAATTTAGGGAATATTGAGGGACCAAGCTCAATATCATGGGGGTTCCCAACACTAGCAAGTGCAAGTCAACATCATGAGTTTCTCGTTATCGTGCCAAGTATGCTTGACTAAATGACAACGTAAGATTTCCTTCCTTAGTGCCCTTCCAGTCTAAGTGCACATGTGATGACCAGTTTCTCAACTAGTTTAGGAGGAGACTAATAAAGGGTCTAGCAATACCAACCTCCTACCGTCATGGCAGTATAAAAAGAATATCCAAAAGGACTAGCTCATAGGTAACTTTCGATACCTGAAATCACATTCACGACAAATGGTGTCACCAACCAATATCTCGTGTTTGTTTCTCGACCCTAAACTTTTTGCAAACATGGCAGCCGCAACAAACAGAAATTGCTCGAGGGTTTTCAGGGATGAAATGGTCATGCACCTATTGACAAAACATGCATTCTGAACTGCTAGTATACATCAAGAAAGATATACCCCAAAGAAGTTCTTTCTGTATATGAATAAGACAAAGTGCAATTGCTTTTGTATGTGGTCCTAAGGCATATTATCAGGAATTTTCAAGACAATAGTTGAGGGTGCAATCCTAAACACATTTTTATCTTTAGTTCCTTGGAGATTGTAGAAACTATGACTTGGCATGTCCCTAGAAAACCATGATGATTTGAGCTCATGATAAATATGGTCTATATCACCTAGCACATGCACCTACTTTTGAAGTTCATCCAAAAATTCTAGTCATAATATTACAAATACTTTATAGATGTTTTTAACTTCAAGATCATCAGCAATGAATATGATGTTTGTAGTGCTAGGCATTTGATCTACACTAGTGATTGCCATAGCAATTGTTATAGAAGTATAAGCAAAAGCATCCTCTACAAACTAACTTAGTAGAACAATGTCTGATGGTTTGACAAAATCAAGCATTGGAGGAGCCTTCTTTGGCCATGCTCGAACATGTGCGGCTATAGAAATATCTACTGAGAGACAATGGAGCCCCAAATGATATTTTGGGATTATTAACTCTAACCTTGTAGTGTTGAATACATAGCTAGTTAGATGGCTTGAAAAGGTGGCTGTATTTATCAGTATTGAAGCTATTGCAAGGTGCATGTCGTAGTTGTCAATGAAATCAATATTAAGGAACCTTGATGTTGATGCCATACTTGTTGAGTGGACCTTATATTGAAATCATAACTGCTGTACCGAGATAATACATATATAAAAAGTAGCTCACCACCTGAATGAAATTGTAGATCCATAATATGAACATATGTATATTATGTTTCCTAAAAGGAAGCAATCAGATTCCATATGCCAAGGTCTAGAATGCTATATAATTTACGCTTAGCTAAAAAATCCCGTTACAAACCCATAACTAAAAAAAAAATCTAAAATTGAGCAATACCTGGCACTTGGCTGGAAGTATGTGTCTAAAAACCTAGATCTAGCTATAGAGAAGGTTTAAGAAGCAAAAAAGCCAAGTGCCAATACCACTAAAATAGTAAAGGGACTTTGAAAATGTAATGGTTGTTTGAAGTCTTCTTGTACACTATTCCTCAATCTGTAAACACTATATTATAATAGACTAAGTAGCTGAAGCACTAAGGTGCTTAGATTCTGGAAAGAAAAGTGATTAAATTCTGCTTTATCAAGATAAACACAAACTTGGTTCACTGCTCTCTCCACCCATCTCTACATCATCTAGAATTTGTTGTTGCTGCAAAGAAACATCATCTAGTAATGACTGGTAATTGCAATCTACATGGTCTTGAGACCCCACATTAGAATCACTAGCGACCACTGCTATCGGAGAGAAAGATCCTGAATGAAGCAATTGACTAACTTTGGGTTAATCACAATTGTTGGCCCAAAGGCCTACTTAAGTTTTGCCATGTCATTAGGCAAATGCAAAACTCGCAATAGCTTTATCACTTGACAAGACAAGCAACAGGTGCAGTCACAGTCAACACATTTGCATGTGACATGTGTCACAGCGCCTTCTTCTCCCACCCCACGCGGTTTGGCTGCCTCCCATTGGCCAGGAGCAAACATCAACACTTTCTCCTCATTATTGGAGGACTTCTTGAAGAGTGTGTTCTTGAGAGCTTGAGTAGTCAAGGGGCGATTTTTTGCTGCTGGATCCATTAGAGACTTGATCAAGCTCTGGAACGCAAGAGAGAATCTAGGAAGAAGAGCGAGCTTTCCCTGGTGGATGGCTTGATACCAGACGCCAGTGGTGGTGAGTATCTCGCGAGCTTGTAGAATGTTGCCCCTAGGGAAAACATGTTAGCTTTGTCAAGGTGGCTGTGATCATTGTTGATGAGCTCCATCGGGAGATATCTCAAGTTGCCATCCTCGTTGGAAATGGTTCCATAAATTTGACTAGTGAGGCCTAAGTTGCCAATCTTTTAGACACTATTGTGGATGTAGATCTTGTCGGGCTTCACATCCAGATGAGTGAGGCCATGTAAGTGTAAGTGCTTCAAAGTGTTTAAGAGCTGTCATGCATAACAAAATAAGAAAAGAACACAATTGAGCTGCTTACTTGAAACATCGCCTCGGTCAGCTTGTTCTTTGTGAATGTCCATCTCATCTTGTAGATTCATCTCGCATAGCTCCATTTGGATATATAAAAAGTCATTCTCAAACCATAAAGAGAAGTAGTGCACTACATTTTCATGGTAACCTGGAAGCTGGATAAGTTTTGAGGAAGCCAGTGGTAATACTGAAAGAAAAAAGCCAACTCAAGACAGAAAAGTGCCTGAACTTCTCTTAGTGCTTTCCTCTTGCAAAGAGAAAAATTTGCCAAAACAATACCATAGTCTCTTGAATATAGTGATGAACCGATCACTCAGGAAGAGCTTCCCGATGAACCGATCACTCGATGAGAGAACTGATCACTCAGTAAGTGCTCTCTCGGGAAACACATTAGTGTTAAAAAAAGAGTTCCGGAAGCATGGGGGGACATGATGTGCTGTCGCAGAGACAATGTCTTTGCATTCTCTGCTTCTTGGTTCAAATATTCATCTAAGAAAAGAAGAACAAAACGAAAAAAGCTTGAGTGAGTGTTTAAGATTGTCAAAGCAAAGCTAGACATATCACTTCTTGGTCTTTTGCTCCATAGAGGCATCAGACCCACAAGGAATAGCTTTGAGATTTGAGCATCATGGTCTCATTGCCAGTATTTCTCCTGCAGAAAGAAAAACCAGAAAAGAAAAGAAAACTGTTAAGTTGAGAGCATAAGAAAGTGAAAACTTGTGATGGGGTTCTCGGGAAAAAAAACAGCACACAGTATTGCAAAAACAAAATCAGGAAAAGAACGAAAACAGCAAGAAAAGATACCAAGAGTTGTGCTCGAGAAGAAGAAAAGAAAGTAAAATGGACACATTAGAAAGCGCGGACACAGACAGTACCAAGACACGGTTCATTCCAGTGGTATTGAAACAGTGCCTCAGATTTGGATTGTGAATCGGCAGCAGTAGCAGGGGCTGTCTCACCATTTCATAAACCCTAAAAAAACATTACAAAATAAAAATAATTCACTCCACATGCAACAGGTGCAGTCATGGCCAACACTTTGCATGTGCCACATGTTGTAGCACCTTCTTCTCACACCCCACCCAATTTGGCCACCTCCCATTGGCCGAGAGCAAACATCAGCATGATTATTCGCTAACATGGTTAAAAAAATAACCCCTTTACAGTTACACCCCCATCAAGCGGCTGTGATTGGCTGGATCTGGTGGCCCAGAAAGTTCGGCAACTCCTCCTTATTATGATAGATGATCAATGAACTTTCGGGTTCTACAAAATTTCCAATACATTTAGAATATACTTGGATATTCTAGCATATTATCTAATGATTAAAATGTACTTAGATTAGGTTATAATGTAACAGATTACATTAAAAAGAAATAAATATATTTAAAAATCAAGCCAAGTAGGCCTATCATAACCTCACACATTACATACAAATGCAACAAAAAGATATAATGCTTGATTTTTGGACTTTTATTACATTTATGCAATACTTTGGTGCAGATATAGTAATGATGTCATACTTGGTTTATATGAGCTGCTTCCACACAAAAGTTATCTTGATTAATTTTGAGCTAAGATTTATTCATAATATATATATATATTCAAGTACTATGGTTGCAAAAACTTCTCTACATAGAAAAATGTCAAGATTTACACTTTCAGGTTGCAATATTATAAACATCTTTACTTTTGCATAATTAACTTTGTATGTGTAACTACATTTACAATATTGAAAAACTTAAAATGAACTTATCCAAAATGTTGAAGTAATTATTTTTTACTGATTACTCTATCCCTGATCTACAGATAGAATATCTAATTATATTTAACTTTAGTTATCTTTTATATTAAGAAAAGCATTGCAATATTATATTTAATCATTATGTGCAAAATAATTAATTAAATGTTTTTTAAAAAACTCTTTACATATGATATGGTACTTTATTTTTAATATTATTTTGTGTTCCATTAAACTCGATTAAAATGATATATATTGTAGTGGATGTTAATGGTGTGATTGTAGCTAATGATAATATCTTTCACAAAGGACAAAATGTTATAATTGATGTATTAAAGCAAATATGTAATGCATATTAGAACTTCCAAAAAATGACAAACATTTTACATTTATTCAAATTATAAAGAATAAATTTAGCATGGCGTGTTTTGAGTTTTGATGAAGAAGCTACATTGACTTTTCTTGATAATGTAAAAATGTATATATTCCAATGCTAGATTAGATTTAGTATCATCTCAAAATCAAAATGTTAACACAAATGAATTTTCACACTTGTCACAATAGGTTAACAGTTTACCAAAGTCTGAATGACAACTTGGTATTATCAATTAAGTTTGATTATTTTGTGAAAATAGAACAATTTATTAAAAATACAACATCCAATCTATTTTCATTCTTAAAATACTTTTCTTTTTTATATAAAAGTTTTGAATTAAATTTTAGGTTTTAAAAAATTTACAACACTTAAAATCATTGTGCTGTGTTTTTGAACACTAAGGGTTTTTGTGCTGGAAACTGAATTGTTGGGCTTGCAAAATAATTCTACTAGATTGCTCACATCTACAGCTTGTTATGAAGTTTTCATTCCTCAAGAATGATAGTGCTTAGGTGGTGCTTTAGAAAACACTCATTGACTATATGCAATGAAACTTGACCAGACTGGATGGTTCTAGTTTTCCAAGGACCTGTCTAGAGAGTATAACACCAAGCTCAACCTGTGTTGTGGACATCTCCTAGAAGTACTTGCAGTTTACATGAAAAACTACTTTGTTGTTCAATGGCAAGAAATGTCTTGAAGTTCACAACCATGGTAAAAATACATTGTTTATTTTTATTATGTTGAAAAGTGCATGATTATATTTTAGAGTTTGTGCTTGCTAATGATAATTACTTGCTTAAGAATGTTTGAATGCTTTATTCTGAAGAGAAACTTGGGAATATTAAGTTTTTCAAGAGCAAAGAGTCAATAAAAATGATGCATTCTAAGAGAATTAACCATAGAAGGCAACTATATTACTGAAGAATTTGTTATACCAGGTTTCCTTTATTTTTTATAGTTTTTATGCAATTTCATTTTTATGACTGGTTTGTCTTTAGTTCTATGAATGCTAAGTGTTAAATATTAATGTTAATATCTTAGCCATTGCACATCATGATAAATGGTGGGTAATGGTGTTGCCACTATGGCCTCTTACCCTCTTCAGGTAAGAACTCCTTACTCCATTGAGACTGTTCTAATGAAATTTTTATGAAGTCTTTAGTGTTCAAAAAGCTAGAACAATTTTTATGCCCTCTAGACTGAGAAAGAAACCATGAGTGTGGAGAGCTCAATAATATTATTTTCAGAAGTTTAATGACTTAGCTTTTAGGTTTACATAGCTCAGACATATTTTTAACTTAGAGGATAATATATAATTATATATATAGAAAGTGGGAGTTGTAATTCTTCCTAGTGAGATCTAAAGGATGGCAAAATTCCTATTAGAAATATATATAGTTTGATAAATTTTTTACTTGTTACTCTTGAAGTTCTAGTCATGAGATAAAATAAAGAACTTCATACCTTTTTGGCCATAGAAATAGTGATAAGGAAGGAAAATTAATTAAACACTGATTACAAAATAATTAAACAAAGTTTAATCATAGCCATTAGATTAAAGAATATCCAATATACTTGAACATTCTAAGTATATTCCTTACACATGAATTAAGTGCCACTGCAGCTGTGTGTGTGTGGGATGAGAGCAGTGTGCAAACAGTGATGGGAATTGATCAATTCCCTAGGATTTGCCGTCCAGCAGGCTCAGGCAAGCATCCCGGCGTGAATGGGCACTTTCAATTGGATAGAGATGAAAGTGTGCCCACAATGGAGGTTGCAAGATTTCCAGGGCTGGTTACATCTCTTGCATGGGCATTTCAAGGAATACAGTCTGGTTCTTGTGAAGAAAAAAAAATTGAGGTGAGAAGTGTGTACACATGGTTCACAACAAGTACACGTATACACTCCAGATACCACTTTGCATTTGCTTTACTCACATCACTACATCACTTGAATGATCCAGGTCTGATCACTTTGGATTTGAAAGGGTTAAGGTTTGGATTGAAGCAGACTTGGCCATGGGATAAGCAGCTAGGAATCATGGTGTATCTGTTGCCTCCGATGGTCAGACAGGTGTGTTGTTCTGCACTCTATTCAAAAGGTGTTGGTGGAGTTTGCAATGCAATTTGTTTGAATGGAGCTGTTTTCTTTGTGGAGGAGAAGTCTTTCTTTATCTATAACTCATTTGAATTTAGCTAGTTACTTTCCTATTTCAGAAAGAATCCAAGCTAGAAAAACTGGTAAAATTTACACGTTCACTATTATTACCATAACTTCTATTTGTGTGCAAATTCTATTGTTGTACTTAACAGTATTGATAAGATTCACATAGACTTTGTAAACACGAATGAATGAATGTTCTGTGTTTTTTTTGTTTTTTTTAAATTTGCTATTAGCAAATTATTCAGTTTAATGACGTTACCTTTTAGCAGTTTGGCTAAGCCACGAGAACGCTTACACTTTTTTTCCTTTTAAGCTAGATTTACTTGTTTTCCTTTGAAGTACTCTTCTTCTTCCTCGGTAACCCTAATTTCGCGAGCGAGGCAGGGCAGGAGCTCCAGCGCTGGGCGGTGCGCCCGATGCCGATGCCGCTCACCGATCCCGTCCGGAATGCGTGAGGTATGCGCGTGTCTTGTCTCTCTTGTTTCTCTCGCCTTCTAGGGTTTCCTCCCGGCTCTTGTGCGCTCCTGATGCATGCTCCGGAGCTCTGCGCTGCCTGTGATCGATGCCCCGGAGCTCATCTCGTGTGATCTGAGATCCTCCCTCCTTTCTTCTCTTTCTTCCCCTTTTTTTCTTCTCGTCCCTGGTCTTCTTCCCAGTTTAAAAAAATCATGCAGCGTTTTTTTTCTTTCTTCAGTGCCGATCAAGGCAGTCTCATCGGTGAGTGAGTGAGAGAGCTAGACAGAACTCAGGAGCTCCAATCTTTCTCAGTAGCAAAGAAGAAAGAGGAGGAAGAAGAAGACATGGCTTCTTCCAAGACGATGCTCCATCCTCCTCCAAATGGAGGCGTCGGCCCGCAGCGCTCCGGCCTGGGCCGCCAGGGATCAATTTACTCGCTCACACTGGAGGAGCTCCAAAATTCAATGCTGGACCAGGGAAAAATCGGCAGCATGAACATGGACGAGTTCATGAAGAACGTATGGACGGCCGAGGAGAACCAGGGCGGCGCCGCCAACACCAACACCAGCACCGCCACCTCCACCGCCACCGACAACCCGCCCGCTCCCTCCTCTCTCCAGCGGCAATCCAGCGTAAGTATCCCTCGAACTCTCAGCCAGAAAACAGTGGACGAGGTGTGGAAGGAGATCCAGGTCCAGAAGCAGCAGCAGCAGCAGCAAGATCTCTCTTATGGAGAGATGACTTTGGAGGACTTTCTCATCCGGGCCGGGGTGGTGAAGGAGGACACGGATGCTACTTCCGGGGGTGTCGTCCAGGCAATCGGCCCCCAAGGAACCATACCCAACAGCATCGATTCCATGGCTCAAAATCCAGATTGGTACAACTATCAGGTGAAGCAGCAGCAGCTCATGCACCAAGCTGCCGATCTCTCGAAAAGGCCGAACTTGATCGTCCCTGCGGGGCATCCCGGCGCGTTTTTCGATGCTCCATACGATGCCGTGCCTAGCAGCCTGGCTCTCTCCCCCGGGATGGCGACTCCGGAGGCTCCCGGCAAGAAGAGGAGCTTGGATCTCGTCGTGGAGAAGACTGTGGAGAGGCGGCAGAGGAGGATGATCAAGAACAGGGAGTCGGCGGCGCGGTCACGAGCGAGGAAGCAAGTAAGTCGCACTTTTGACCAAGGAGGCTTTTTTCCTACCCTTTTTTCTTTGTTTTACTTGCAGGCTTACACAGTGGAGCTAGAAGCCGAGCTTACGCAGCTCAAGGAAGAAAATACCAGATTGAAGAGATGGCAGGTAAGATTGGATCACTCGTGATCGATCCAGACACTAAAGACGATGATGCTTTTCTTTTGATTTTTTAGGCCGAGGAAGCAGAGAGGAGAAGAAAACAGGTAACTTGCATTGCTGGAGAGAGTTTTACAGCTTTGTTACACCGTGTTTCTGACGCAGATAACCGAGGTTTTCCTGCCAGTAACGCAACAAGATCAGCAGCAGCACGCAAACGCGAGCTCACAAAAGCTTCAGAGGTGCCGGAGCTTTCCCTGACTTCCATTTAACTCCACAGGAATCGGGTTGTAAAGTGGGGGTCTCGCTCGCTCCTCAAGCCATCGCAAAGATCTTCCCTTGATCTTCCGGGCCTGAGGAAGGAGAGCGAGATCGATCACCACTAAAAACACAGGAAAACGAATAAGGTAAGCAGCAGATCATCCAGCAGCAGCAGCAGTAGCAGCTCTCATGTACCTCATCAGACGCGGCGGCCATGTACATTCGAGTTGGAAATGCGTGTATCTAAAACAGGAGCAAGGCAAAAGCAGCGGTTTTCCTTTAGGTGGTTTGTTCGTTCCGAGAGGTTAGTGACGAAGCTGGTTCTTCTAGCATTTGTGAGGATCTGTAGTTTAAAGGAAGCAAGCATTTGTGAAATCAGACGGAAAAAAAACAAGTGAAATTCTTTTCCAGCTTATCTCTCGATCGATCGCGAAGCGTTTTGTTTCACGTGAAGAAGGAGGAAGTGGTCCAGCCCAGTCCAGTCCGGCTCTCAATTAAAAGAGAGCTGTGCTTTTGTCTCGCGCGCTCGCAGCAACGCCGTCGTTGGCCATTTCCACAGGCCAATCATCAGGCGCTGCAAAATGGTGCCAGCTGAATCCATCGAGCTTTCCGTTGCGAGTTTGTTGTTTTGGTTCCATGTCGACTCAGGGGCTCCATGTGTCCCGCCTCAGACGGGCCGGATTATCTGAGCTCTCCGGACGCAAGCGGCTTTTAGCGTGTCTGGATTGGATAAGTTTCTCGAGCAAAGCCATCGTAAAATTTACCTGGAGCTTTCCTCCCACCGCATAGGCACTCGGGGACTTCGCTCTCGCCGGGCAGCTGCAAAAGTGAGAGAGTTTAGTAGCTTGGCTTTTGTTTACCTTGTCCAATATTTCTGCCACCATGTTTTGCATGACAGTCAAGGTTCTTCTCATGCCGTGAGCCGACTTCAGAGAAGCCCTCCTCTTCAAACAGCTGCCTGACGATCTCCACTACGTCGTCCAGATCTTGGAGAGAGCACCTTCAGCTTACAATGAATAAACGATTACCGGTGACAGTGAGTAAAACAAGAAAAGAAGCATGCCACTCTTCTCGCCCAACCGCGAGTTTGGCTGCTGGATTGTCTGCGTCTAGATGATCGTTAAGCGCGTAGATTTTTCAATCTAACAAGTGAATTCGAGCGTTGAGCAGACTTGAGAATGCAAACGTTCGCATTCTCCCTCCGCTTTGAGCAGTGACTGCTCTGGATCATATCTTGATCTCTCAGTGTTGACCCTGGGTTTGTTTTTTATTTCCTTGGCCCTGTCTTCGCATTCATAAAGGGAAAGTTTTCTACCGACTAAATCTACTTCTCGAGATGTAAAGCCATGGGAAAAGGTTTGTGTCCAAAGCGTAGCGTAGAGAGCGTTCCGGCTGCATTGTATGAGCCCGAAGAGCAGCAATAAAGCAGATTTTGTCCTTGAGTTTCCACCCTGTGCGGCATAAGATCAAAAGGACATGAAATTACTGTTAACGCTCGAGAGTTACCAAGGACTCTTGCAAAATCCTCGTCAGCTTTGAGTCAGGGGGTTGCAAAAAGGGAGCCAAGTCAACGAGTCAAGACAGTTGACTAAAGAATATGCTGTTATAATATGCATTACCGCTTAAAACAGAAAACGATTGCAGCTCACAGGTAAGCATTTATCACATTTCCAAGAGCTGAAAGCGTCTTAGCCTCTGTTAGGAGCTTTCCTTTCCTTTGGCACATGTTTTCTCCACTTTCTCGGATCCAGCAAGGTCTACCAGGAACAGCTTTCCGGTTTTCACGCTGCAAGAGACGATGATAAATAAGAGACGTAAAGAAGGGAACGTTCCTTTTACCTCCTGTCCTTGGAGTTCGTTTGCTGAATGGTTATCAAGAGCACACAGTGGCTTCTGCTGCTATTGGCGTTCATATCTGAAATGTTAGGAGACACACGCAGCAAGTCTTGTTAAGCCTCGCTCCCACAGTTCTATTCAAGATTCCTGCCTATGTATAAGCTTTAAGTTAGAATGGCCAAAGCAGCAATCAATCAATTGATGTCACTAAGCCATCAGCCCTCGAGTTAATCTAAGACGGGGGCTCTCGTCACCTCTGAAGCACCAGCGACAAATATTCCGCGTGTTTTATCTTCCTTTACTTGAAGATTGTCCTTGGTCGAGAGAGACTGCTGACCCGGTGTACGAGTTTGTCATCAAGCTGTCCAGGGTAAGGTTTTAATATTTATTATATCGCTTGTGAATAGGTGGAGAGAATAGAAGTTGCTCGAGACCTTAATACATTTTGGAATGTACTGGAAAATCCATCGTGCCACCCTCAGTAGAATTCCCTCTTGGCCAGGGTCATCAGTTCTCTCCACGAAATGACCCATAAGAACAAAGGCGAAAACCCTACCTCCATACTGAAAGTCATTGCAGCACCAGTCTAAAAAAGAAAACAAAGCATTGTGATACATGGATAGCTCTCATCGCATGAATGATTCGTGAGAGGACCTGTCCATACGCAAGAACCGTACCGTTGATGGCATTCATAGCATCTGTGTTTACAATTCCATGAGTAAATCTCAGACATCGATCAAAACTTACCCTGCACAATAGGAAGCGCGACGAAGTCGAAAACATCCGCTTGAGATCTGTCTAAAGAAAACCCGATCTCTCCTGAGTGAAAGCGCGATTGTAAATCGTCCAATGCAGCTGGCGCTTACCTTGAAATCGAAGGATCGATCGTCCGGGATGCGAATGCGGTTGGATTTCGCTCCAGCGCTCGCGATCTCTCAGACATTGCACGAATAAACGAAACGAAGCAAAGAACCATTAGAACAAGATCCCGCCCAACCACGGAAGTGAAGACGCCATTGGAGGCGATGGAAGATGACAGCGGCGTAAAAAATGCGTCTCATGCTTCAGGATGGGCACTCAAAATAGCATATAGATAGATAGATCATTTTTGCTAGCAGTCAGACTTGTATTCTCTGGAGCCCTGCGAGCTGCTCAGATAATACATAGTTTGTATAGCACCAAAATCTTTATTACATAGTTTAGCATAGCACCAAATCCGTATTACATAGTTTGGCATAGCACCATAGTTTGGCAACTCCTTAAATGATGCTAAACGCCCCCATGGGGGTGGTTTGAACAGAACTGGATGGGCACGTCGAATAGATAACACCGATGCCTTTCATATATGAGCTGGGGCTTGCATATCCAAAGAACGAGACTACGTTGCCTGGTGCTGTTTCGAAGAAAGTGCCACTCTTCGAATTACCAAATGGACCATATGGTTTGGTTGCACTGGTTCTCGTGTTCTTGACATGCACAGTCAGCGAGAGAACACCTTCTCCCGCCCAACCAGTACCGCATGTTCTGTCTGTTCCAGTTGTACCCGATACCTTGTAAATGTACTCATCCGAGCTCAAAGAGATCTGCAGAAAGAAATTGATAAAGTAAGAAAAACGTTAACTTTAAAAGACCTCGTAGAGTGTGCCTCTCAGACCAGCTTGCGGAGGCGGGCTTGGTAAACATCCTGAACAGGAGTTAGTTCCATACATTTGAGTCCAGGAAGAGCCTGAAGACTTCCACTGAATGGCATCAACCACACAACCGCTGATTATGCGTAGCCCCTCCAGTGGCATACTCGTAAGACTTCCACTGAAGGGAGTACCACCACTAGTAGTACCATATAAAGGAGACTTGCAAGGTGGAGGCGGTGGAGGCGGCGATGAACACCATGGGGCTTCGTTGCCACAGTTTCCCCATGGACTACAGCAGGGGTATGCCTCCGGGCAGTCAGCGTCAGATGAACATGAACCAGGAGGAGGGGGTGATGATGGTGTTGCCGATACCAGCAAACACAATGCAAAGAGCGCTAGAGCACGAAGAAGCATGGTTCTAATGACTTATGCAAGTCACAGCAATGCTAGCACACATTTATAGGACTGTAAAGCATGAATATCAAGGGCGACTGATTGTTTTCAGCAGGCACTGCTGCGTGTTTTCAGACCTGTGGTCCGCCCATGTGATCTCGGCTGCCTCAGTTGGCCTCGTCAGAGATACTTGTCACCATTTTAGATGGACCACAGAGGCAAAGCATAATTTACAAGGTGAACACCACCACCAGGAACACTATTCCTTCACATGCATGGCTCTGGTCCAAGATTTCGAATCTGTACGTAATAAGCTGTCCAAAGTAAATGAATAAGTTAAGGTAAGCTGTAGCAGCCCACGTTTTATTCGGACCACAACAATGACATCTCTTAGACATAGCAGCCATGTACATTTGAGTTGGAAGTGCATGCATCTAAAATAGGGTTCTGTTCAGACTTGCTATGCTCATCCTCACTCTATAATCCATGTTGTTCATCCTCACTTCATTACTATATGCCTTATCCTTACTCCATTGTCAAGGCCGGACTCTTGTTTGTCCTCTTTACCCCCTCCTCCAAAAAAAAAAAAGTTTGAAGTGTTGGGACAAAAAGGAGAAAATGAGAAAAATTGAGGAAAAACAATTGTGAAAAAAGAAAAAATAGATAAAGAAGCATTAAAAAAGAAATTTATAACAATTAACAATACAAAAATAGGGAAGTTAGAAGAATATATGCTTAAAGCTTGGAAAATAAAAGATTTCCTATCATAAAATACTTCAACCACCACAATATAAACAAAAAATTCATACCATTTCAACACACAATTCAATAACAACATCCATTTGGCCCCGACATAATAAAGCTAAACAAATGCAATACTGAAGTGAGGCCAGACATAAATGGCAGAGTGCAGAGCAAAATTGCAATTTTCCTTTAGGTGGCTAGCATTTGTGAGGATCTCTAAACAGAAGAAAAGTGAAATCATTTTCCAACTTATCCTCTCGATCAATCACGAGCTCTTAATCAAAACAGTGTGGTGCTTTTGTCTCGCGCTCGCAGCAATGGCATCGTTGGCCATTTCCACCAGCCAATCATCAGGCGCTGCAAAACGTTGCCAGCTGAATCCATCAAGCTTTCCGTTGCGAGTTTGTTGTTTTGGTTCCATGTCGACTCACGGGCTCCATGTGTCCCGCCTCGGACAGGCCGGATGATCTGAGCTCTCCGGACGCAAGCGGCTTTTAGCGTGTCTGGATTGGATTGGAAACAAACTTAAGTTTCTCGAGCAAAGCCATCGCAAAACTCTACCTGGAGCTTTCCTCCCACCGCATCGGCACTCGGGGACTTCGCTCTTGCCGGGCAGCTGCAAAAGCAAGGCCAGGAAAGACATAAAGAAGAGTATCGTAGCTTGGCTTTTCTTTACCTTCTCCAATATTTCTGCGATCTCGTCCACCGTGTTTTGCATAACAGTCAAGGTTCTTCTCATCTCCTCGTTTAAAACGGCCGTGAGATCGGCGTCCGGCACTTCAGAGAAGTCGCCAAGAAGGCCCTCCTCTTCAAACAGCTGCCTGACGATCTCCACTACGTCGTCCAGATTTGGGGTCTTCTTGGAGAGAGCCACCTTCAGCTACGATGGAAAAACACGATTATCGCTGACAGTGAGTAAAAACAACACAAGAAAGAAAGAGTACCTTTTCAAGCATGCCACTGTTGGCTTCTCGCCCAACCGCGAGTTTGGCTGCTGGATTGTCTGCAAAAAAAGCCGTCTAAATGATCGTTAAGCACGTAGATTGCTCTATACCTTCTCCAGTTAACGAGTGAATTCGAGCGTTGAGCATTATCACTTGAGACCTCAAGCGTTCGCATTCTCCCTCCGCTTTGAGGAGTGCCTGCTCTAGATCATGTCTTGATCTCTCAGTGTTGACCCTGGGCTTGTTTTTTATTTCCTTGGCCCTGTCTTCGCATTCATAAAGGCCGGCCACTTGCTTAAAAATTGGAAAGCTTTTACCTTAGTCCAAAGCGTAGCGTAGAGAGCGTTTCGGCTGCATTATATGAGCCCGAAGAGCAGCAACAAAGCAGAGTCGTCCGTGAGTTTCCACCCTGCGCAGCATAAGATCAAAAGAACATATGAATTTACTGTTAACGCTCGAGAGTTACCAAGGACTCTTGCAAAATCCTCGTCAGCTTTGAGTCACGGTAAGGTACATGGCACGCTTTCTCTGCGAAAAACGATTGCATTCTTTTGCCAGCCACGAAGATTACTTACCACAGGTCAAAGCATTTATCACATTTCCAAGAGCTGACAACGATTTGTTGATTGTCTTAGCCTCCGTTAGGAGCTTTCCTTCGGTGCATGTTTTCTCCACTTTCTCAGATCCAGCAAGGTCTACCAGGAACAGCTTTCCGGTTTTCACGCTGCAAAGAGACGATGATAAATAAGATCTTATCCCTCACGAAAAGAAGGGAGCGTTTCTTCGACCTCCTGTCCTCCGAGTTCGTTTGCTGAATGGTTATCAAGAACACACAGTGGCTTCTGCTGCTATTGGCGTTCATATCTGAAATGTTAGGAGACACACGCGGCAAGTCTTGATAAGCCTCAGGATACTCGTCGCTCCCACAGCTCTGTTCAAGATTCCTGCCTGTGCATAAGCTTAAGTTAGCATGGCCAAAGCAGCAATCAATCAATTGTAGATACCTTCACAGTCTTGAGCATCTCTTCCTCCGACTGAAGATAAACCTGTCACTAAGCAATCAGCACTCGAGTTAATCTAAGACGGGCGATTTCCTCACCTCTGAAGCACCAGCGACAAATATTCCGCGTGTTTTATCTTCCTTTACTTGAAGGTTGTCCTTGGTCGAGTCCAAAAGATCTCTGCATGACAATGACGAAGTATTAAAGTCTCGAGCAACTTCAAAACCATCGCAGCCTCGACCTTATTCTCTCCAGGTAGATCTCCACCTATTCACAAGCGAATATAAGAAATACAAAACGATATACGAACACCTTACCATGGACAGCTTGATGATAAACTCGTACACCGGGTCAGCAGTCTCAATGTACTGGAAAATCCATCGTGCCACCCTCGGTAGAATTCCCTCTTGGCCAGGATCATCAGTGCCCTGCGACATCTCTCCACGAAATGACCCGCAAGAACAGCCGAAATGTTACCTCCATACTGAAAGTCTTTCCAGCACCAGTCTAGAAACGAAAAACGAGAGAAGAAAACAGTGACATGGGTACCTCTCATCGTATGAATGATTCGTGAGAGTACCTGTCCATACGCAAGAACCGTCCCGTTGATGGCATTCATAGCATCTGCGTTTAAAAATCCAATTAGCAACGAATTAAATCTCACAAAGCGAAGGCAATCGATCAAACCTTACCCTGCACAATTGGAAGCGCGACGAAGTCAAAGACATCGCCTTGAGGCGATCCCTCGTTGAAGACCCTGTCGAAAGAAAACCCGATCGCTCCCTCTTTGTCGTCCTGAATGAAATCGCGATTGTAAATCGTCCAATGCAGCTGGCGCTCACCTTGAAATCGAAGGATCGATCGTCCAGGATGTGAATGCTGGATTTCGCTCCAGTGCTCGCGATCTCCCGGGAATTGCACGGCCGGAAGCGAACGCAAACGGAAACACTTGACATTGAGACAAAACCCTATTTCTACTGAAGTACAATTAATTTAAAGTATTGCCCTAAAATCTATAACTCTTTTTGTTTGGCTTTCAAGTTCAGTTCATAGACTTCTTGTGTTGGTGGTGCAGCTGGATAATGTCTATCACAGAAGTGGAAGGAACTTATCGATCATGCAAAACAACTCTAGCCCAGTTTAGCTCTGAATTCTTTTCTAATATTTTCTTAATGGGCTGTTTGATCCAGCTGTTGGCAGCAGTCGGCAGGTGTCAAATCAAGTTAGGTTCTCTGCAAGAACGTGGCTGACAACTGCCAGGTTCTCCAAAACCTGGTTGCCAGCTGCCAGGTTCTAGAGAACCCTGTCATCCTCGAATAATGTTATCCCATGTGTTTGTTAATGGTCTCACCACAGCTTGTTAATTGGGCATGGGCTCGCTCATTCCCTCCCAAATGCACTCGCCAGGCTAATGCCTGGCTTGCCCAGGAATGTGCTTGCCCTACCTCCTTCTTCCAGATGAGTATCATGCAAGAACTACCATCCTAAATCTTGGCTGTCCATTGGACTATCATTTCTGTACAATTTAGACCATGAAGTTTAGTTATATGGTTTTGATGCTGTATAGTGGGATTTTGATAATTTTCAAATTGGTTTAAATTCAAACCACTTTCTTATATTAGGGTTTTTTGTTTTTCCTTTTCTCTTTGTTCAATTTTCATCCTCTTTAAACTTTGAACTAGTAATTGTAGTTGTTTGATGTTACACAATAATAACACCAATCAGACTTAGTTAATGGTGGGGTTCACAATACATGGTGTAATTTTTTTTCTTTGGCTTGTCTGGCCAAATTTCTTTAATGGGAATTTTAGAGATGATATGTATTATTGATTCGATCACTTTATAATGAGCAACCAACCTCATATCATCCCCTCCTTTTAGAAGGGTAAAAGGTAATTAGAATTATTTAGTAGGTTAAAATCTAAAGAAACATTAGGAGGAGGCATTGGTGGATCTATAGACAATGTAATTTTTTAAAAATCCTTTTGTATAAAGCATTTTAATTGCTATATATACACAATTTTTTAAGGATTGGTTTATTAATGTTGTAGTGAATCTCATAATTTGCAATCCAACTTACCACAATATTTGATATGGTCCTTTTTACTGAGAAAGAAGCCCGTTAGACAAACCACATACTATAACATTGAGAAAATGAATCAACACTAAATCATCTATTTTATACTTTATAGGTGGACAATGATAAAAATTGTAGCCCTATTGTTATCCCATTTATACATGGCCCAAGTGTTCAACAAACTTTATTTAAATAAGTGGGCAAATGCTCATCAAATATTGATCCTAAGACCTAACATTAGTATCTCATAGCAATCCCAGAGGTAAATTAAACTCTATTTTGGCAATATCAAATCATAATTATATAAGAGTTTATATTGTGAAATATCAATGGAACTTTATACCCTTATGATATATATATACACAAGAAATGACAAATAACCATCTTAATTCGAATGCTACAAGTTTGAGATTAGTCAAATGCCTTATTGACTGGTTGGGACTTTGAGGTTATTAGTTGGTTCATATATTTTACAATTATCTTTTTTAAGGTTTGAACAAACCATTCCACCAAATTATCTATTTATGGATGATAAACACTTATGAAAATGTGATGTATCCCCAATTAAGACATCAAGATGTGAAATATCCCAGACATAAATGCAAGACCATTATCTAAAAGAATCCATTATAGACAAGAATGTTGAAACACCACTCAATTGAAGAGGAAATACTTAATAATTATTATACATGCATTAGTAAGAGCATGAAATTCAACCTAATATATCAAATAGTCAGAAGGAATAATGATGTAGTCATTGCCAGTTGACTATGATAATGATCCCATTAGATCAAATGCCACCAACTCAAATAGATAGGAAACTGTAATTGACTCTAATTATCATTTTGTAATATGAGAGGAGTATTATAAGTTTTGCACCAAATGCAATTATATATATATATATATATATATATATATATATATATATATATATATACTAGATAATATTATATTATATATTTGGCTAATAAAAATACTTGTGTAGCTTCTTAGTCATACAATGATATTCCATATGCCCACTATGTAAAAGTTATAATAAGCATGGAGAATATGTGGAATAAAAATCAAAAGCGCTACTAACCACAAATGGTCATTAAGATTTAGTCCTCACAAAGTTATAAATGTTATCACAAAATAATGAGAATATAAATTCTCAAATGATAAGTCATTAGCAAATGATGTAGAATTCTCAAATCCAGCACAAAGTCTTTGAATCTATGACTTAACCTTTTAAGCTTCATAAACCTCATTAAAAGAAAGTAATTCTAGTTTCACACCTTATGAAACACTAAACATTAAATACAGTAATTGTTGATGGTGATGAGGGAGGAAAAAGAGTTTTAGATTTTATTTCTCCAATATAAGCCTTCAAATGATCTCTTTTATAATTCATATTTGGTACTCCTTTAGGTGTTCTCTAGAAACTATTGGTGCTTGTTGCACGATTATCGGGTATTATTTATATGTGGAAATCCTTGTCATGTTCTTCTTTAGAGGGATTTTATGAAGTGGTGACATAATCGAAAGTGATCTTTTGGTGAAGGGGGTTGACAAAAATCCCATTGTTTTTTCAGCTTTTGTTTATGCTGTTATAAAGTTGTTGTATCCAAAGTTGGTGGTTAGTAATGCACCATTTCTATATGCTTTGTGCCTTAAGAGAAAGAGAGAGGAGAGGGATTTCCACTAACTCCTAGTTTTATATTTTTCAAAGAAGACTCAAAGAAAGAATATTACAAAACTAAAAGAGAAAACTTAAATGAAAATCACTCTATACTTTATGCTTTAATGCTTTATGTCATGAAGGGCTCCTCCTTATATAGTCTTTAAAACATATTTTATATTTTGTTATTGATATCATAAAATATTGATGTAAGAAAGGTTAGATTTAGATGACTAGGATATATTACATAAGAAAATAGTTTTAAATGGAGGCAAAAATCTTTGCAAGGTTGGAGGGTATGCTTAAATATAAGAGTTATATAAGAAATCATTTTATAAAGATGGTGGAAGATAAGAATAAGTAAAGTGGAAAGATATAGAAAGAAAAAAGTGTTTTTGGGGTTATAAAAAAAAGATGGTGGTAGAATAGTAAAGTGATTGGTAGAAGTATAGGGGGGATAATTTTATCTATATATACCTTGTACATATATATGTCTTGACTTTGAATATGGCATTTTTGGCTGAAGATTGCCATCACAATAGTACAAAATTCTCATTTAGCAAATACATTAATCATGGAATAATAGACTTATCAAGAATATAAGAAGAGAGCAAAGAAGGGAAAGAAGCTTAAGAAAGGGTGTTAGCATCAATTGTAGAACTCTTGTAGTAATAAATAACATCGAAGTTATATATACTATAAGTTTCAAAATTCATCAAGTAGCATAATCAATCAAGTTTTTTTGCTTTAATAATGAAGTGATTGTAATAATAACATCCAAGAAATATGCAAGTATACATAAAGCTTTTTGAAACCCCAAATAGTTATTAGACACTCCTTCTCTATTGTGAAGTAGTTTACTTATGTTGGTTGCAACATATGGTTGATATATAAGATGAGATGATGCTGACTTCACACACTCATGCTCTCTTGCATCAACATACTTTTGAAATTAATATTAAAAGTATTCATACATAAAATGAAAGGTCAAGTGTAGTAAAACTAGAGTACCCATCAACACCTCTTTAAGATTCACAAATACTCACCCACAAACTTTGGACAAGGTAAAAGATAATATTAATAACTTCAACAATGCTCGCAATAGTGAAATGCTATTAGAAATATAATCAATAAAATGACTAAGATATTACACTTTGCTAAGGAAGCATTATACATTGGTCACACACTTTAAAGTAAAAAAATTCATAATAGCCACAAGAATTTGCAAACTTTGGTAAAAAAATGTGGTATCCAAGATAAGTTATATCCTTGGACCTAATATACACTTTAATTACTTTAACTTCAAGCCAAATGTTTACAACTAATTCAATACTTTACAAATATCACAAATGTGCTCCTCCCATGTCCCTTTTAAATGGATCAAGACATCATTGATAAAGTTAGTAGTCACTTTTAGCATATTACAAAGAACCTCATCTATCATCTACTAGAAAGTCATAAGAACTTTGTTTAAATTAAACAACATTACTAATAAAAACTAAATGGGGTATAGAAAGTTTTTGAAACATTTTCCTTAGCCATTGGCAGTTGCCAATACTTAAAAACAAAATTCAATTTAGTGAACTAACAATTTCTCCCAAATGATCTAGAAGATCAATAATGTAAAGAAAAGAGTACATATCTGGGATCATCACATTATTTAATAAAAATTAAATATTCTCATCAAAATTTCTCATAATATAAAGTTTATATACCCAAAGATTCCAAAACTTTCAGATAACATCTTTCTCAAACATTTACTTGTAAGATCTTAATCTCTTTTAATGACCAATGCTGGAAAAGAACCTTGATCAGACTAGCATCCCTAGTTAGAATAAGATGACATATTGCAATCTTAGCCCCAGAAAATCAAAGAGATCAACATACTTTTACTTAAATTAGTCATGCCACAACATAAAGACTGTTTGAGAGGGAGAATAAGAAGGAAACAGGGTAAGAAATAATCAAGAGATTAAAGTAATAGAAGTAGAAATAGAAGCTAAAAGATAATATGGAATAAAAATGAGAGGAATAAAAGAAATATAAGGGACTACAAGGCAAGAGAGAGAAACCTCAAAATCACATTTGGCATTATTCTGTTGCAATTAATTCATACTAAGGA
>NW_003314276.1:1694831-1721082 GCF_000143415.4 Selaginella moellendorffii
ATGAAGATTAACTTCGCTACACAACATAAATGTAGATAGTAACATATAGCAACAAATTGAGTAATAGAAGATAAATATAAATATATAAATATATATATATATATATATAAGCTAATACAAAGAGGATTTTAAAGGATCTCTTGTTATAAACTTGAGCTTGGAAAGTGAATATTGGATGAATTGGTGCCAAATGAACCCCTTGATAATATTCCCAAAAAAAAGATAGAGGGGTCATTGACTTATTTACATAAAGTTTTTTATTATTTATATAATTCTTTGTTTCTTTTAAGAATTTCAATATCAAGACCTTCCACCATAGTAGTATTAATAAAACATTGTTGACACCAAGGCCTCCACCCAAGAAATTAAGGACACTAATCTAGGATCTACTGATAATGCCAATATGTATAGCTAACCTTATCACATGCCTAACAATGAACATACGACTATAACTATATCCTCATCTATAAGCAACAATATTATCAACCTCCATTAGAATATAATCACCTCCCACAAGAGGAGTTGATGCATATTCAACTACAAGTGGGAGATGACATTATGTTAATTGAAGAGTATTGTCAAAGGTGGTTGGGGCAAGTGTATGCATAAGTCCCATAAAATTTTGACAAAGTGTTAGCTACAATATACATAATTTGATCAGCCCTAACATATTTAGCTCTACATGAAACAATAGACTTTAAAACATATTCAGCTCCATATGAAACAATAGACTCCGAAATAACTATGTGCTTGGCTTAGATGGCCCTTGATAACGCAATTGCTAGAAAGAATCATAATAGTTATTAGTATGCCCAAATATGCTCTTAAAGATGTATGGGAGCCTATATAGCAACATATATTATCATTTTGGAGTTCCTTAGTAATTCTCATCAGATCATGGCTCTCATTTCATGGGAAGTCGTGAATGAACTCTTCAAGAGCTTGAAGGTTCACCATATTTACTCTAATATTCATTATCCATAGAGAAATGACTAAGTTAAGTTTGCAAGTCAAATTCTTAAGAATATCATTTGTAAGATGGTTGACTCTTATCCACACCTAGCTATAACACTTTCCTAGCACTTTATAGTCTTTCTAGACCTCATTTAAAATGGTTATTGGAGCCATGCCATTTAAACTTCTCTATGGTGTTGAATAAGGCTTTTTTTGCCTGCCTCTACCTACAAAATAATGACAAACAAACAGAGGCAAGAATGTAGAGAAGAGTAGAAGAGATGAAGAAAATAAAAAGAGAATAGTATAGAATTTAGCCTCAAACCCTAAATACGTAAGTAAAAATAAACATATATCACTCTCTCAACTCTACTTTGCATTATGGGTGAGAGAAAATGTAAATGCATACAACACTGAGTGGAGGTTGTTTTTTAGCACGTCTAAATGTTATTTATATATTATATGATTTTATAATAGTTCCTAACTGCTTTTCGTTTGTTTATAACAAGTGTTGCCTAAGTCGGGTCTTCTTTTTTCAGATGCTTAAATTTAAGCGTAATTCCATTTTGCCTAAACTTCCTTCTTTTGCTCTACTTGAGAAGATATACAAGATAAAACATTTACCTCTTCATCACTCCCCCACAATAAAGCTATTGCCTGTCCTCAGACAGTCAGATTCTCCAAATCTTGCTCCAAGTTGCTGAGCTTGGTTTTCATAGTGACATGCTTAATGCTTTGGTGTAAATCATTGAGTTCCTAACACATGATCTGATTTTTCTAGTTGAGAAGTGTGATGCACTAGCCTAGCAATTGATGTGCTTTACATCAGTGGATGTGAAAGTTGAGATTGCGCTTTTGAGTTCTTGAACTATGTAGCATTGATGATTCTGCTCACCCATGACTTTATCCACTTTCTTAGTGATTGTCTTGAGGTAGCTCAAAATCTATGCGTGGTATTTTGTTGTTTCTTTGTCTTCCATCAGTTGGATTGGCTCGTTGACTGGCTGCTTGTTTACTCTCTTGATGTGTTGAGCAAACTCCTCTATAAAGCTTCGAACTACTAGCTTGATAGGCTAACTTGCAGACTTGTGCGCAAAGGCATAGCTAGCCTTGACCTTGTAGTGCTGTTGCAATGTCTGCTGCTGCTGTGGCTGCCTCGTCTCGCTAGACTGGTCGGCCGAAGATGTATCACCATTAAAGGTGGACTGGAGAAAATTAGCCTATACTCCTCTAATTCACCTAGACCCTCTTTTGTAACCTCGTCCTATTTATCCTCCGTGATCTTCTTAGCCTAAACTCACCTTATTGGCTGTATATACAACTAATGGTTTTACAACATTTGTAGGCATATCGTGTATTGGACTTTATGGCCTAAGTTTTAGAATTTCTTCCACAACTTTGGCATCTATCATTTGCCTAGTGTTGTTCGTTTGTGTACTCATCACTTCCCCGATGCTCGGAGAGATTTATAACGGCATTAGAGTTGTCTTTGTAGATGTAGATGAGTCATGACTCTGTTCCTAATCTAGGCATGGTTTTTTATCACCATACTTGCTGCATCCAGTTTTTCCACAGCATACTCAGCCACTAGATTTCTGTGAAACAAACCCTAGAGGTCTTGCAGTTTGGATTTTCAGATTTAGACGGAGTTTCTTTTTGAGAGGAGAATTCTCCTCACTTGAATTTATATTGTTAGGATTCTCTTTTACATCCACATCTCTCACTATGTCCCTTGAAGGAGATACTAGAGGTAGTGGCTCAATGGCAAGGTGAGGCACAGAATTCTCTTGAGTAGTGTAATGCTCATAAATGCGTTGTAAAAAGATGAAGACTCTTGTCTTCACTTACCTTCCCTTGCTTAGTTGTAAAGTAACATTCTTTATTTCAGCCACAAATCCATTGTAGGCAAAATGAGCTATGTTTTTTTGCTATCTAACCTCGATAGTTTCCAACAAGTAAACCTAGCATGATAGTTAGACTTCAAGTAGGTGAAGTTGCTTCATCCAAATATGTAGTTTGGAAGGATATATTGATCGAGCATGTGATCTTTTTTGCTCATCATGATTATTTTGCCCTCGTTATTTAGGCAAAAAATCTAAGCAAACTGGGTGAGTCCAAAGGGATGGACTTGTTGCTTTGGGTATTACTTCTACATAAATTGGATCCCTTGCTCGATTGATATTTCTTCTTTGAGTAGCTCCACATAGGCAAGTAACCCAAAAGCATTAAGCCAAAACTTGTCATAGGGAAAAAGCACAAGCTTTCTAAATAGCTTTACTTGACTATAATTTAGCTCCTTGTCACCAAATAAGATTTCTTTCATATGCTTGTCTTGCCTAGGCATTTTTGCTATCTATGGAGATTTGTAGGCAAAACACTTGGCATTAGGTGACCGGGAGACAGTGCCAACAGAGGTTCCCAAAAGAAATCTTGTGTTGATGGTGCTTCAAGAGTGGAGTCGACAGCTTGTGGCAGTGGTATAAGGACAAAATCACTCTACCCAATCTAGAGTGCGCTCAGGCGGTAACGATGGCGTTTGCTCTTACGTGGCCCTAGGTAGAGTTTTAGCTATCGTACATTGCTTTAGAGCTAAGTCTGGAGTGTTGGCACATTTGGCGAAGGCATAAGAGTAGAGTGAGTGAGAAGGAAAGAGCAAGAAAGAAAAAGAAGCTCCCTAGCCATCTTTAAATTACCTAAATCACCCTGCTTTACTGTATTTGCCCTAAGTTTCGTCCTCTTTACTTTTGTGTGCAAATGTATTATAAATTTTTTTTTTCCTTGTTGGCCTAGTAATCTCTATTCATTAATCCTTATGGTTTGTTGGTAGAGTTTATAGAATGGGGCAAGAAAAATGTAGATGTTACTCTTAGAGTATATGCCCGGTATTGTCTAGAGAAAATTTCTATAGGCTATACTAATAAGATTTTGAGGGAAGGCCTGCTCGAAAGAAAGAAATATCTGTTTAATGTATCCCTTGATTGCTTTCCTTGTAACTTCCCCATCAAAGAAAGCACTCAAATATATAAAAGTTTCTTTACCATAAAGATAAATCTTTCCTAAATGATATGTATTTTCCCTCTCTTTTAAATGAATAAATCCTTGTCTAAACTTATCGAAAAGACTACTCCTTCTATCCAATTCCACTAATCTAGCTCTATAAAGATATAGAAAAGCTTGGAAATAAAATTTTGAATGATCTTAATATCCCCTTGTAGCGTACGTGGTTTTGACCCTTTATCCTATAGTGATTTACCATAGGATAACACCACGAAGCGGACCCTAAACCCTCTTTGTGCCACGTGACAGATGCCACGTGTCACATACCACGTGTCCATGCCACGTGTCCATAGGAACCCGAGGTTCAGGGCCTTGGGCCACTGAATGAAGGAACGGTGCCAAACTCCCAAGCGTGACGCCAAGGAGTGATGGAACCGGACCACGGAGCAACTCCCAAGCATATAGCCCAAGGAGCGAAGGGACAGGAGCCCGGAGCGACTTGGAACAGTCCTGGAGCAACCAGCATCCCAATGCCAGGACCAGTATGCAAAACGGAGCCAAACAGAGTCTAGCGCTATTTCGGCATACCGGTGGCCTAACATGAGGATATGGGTACTCCACCAGCTAGCATGGAATGGAACTTGGGCTTAGACCCAAGCCGGACGCAGAACAAGGACAGGCACGCAAGCGGGAGCTAGACTATGCCTCAGGTTGGTTGGCCATGCCCGACCTACCCCCTATCCCTACTATACATTTGGAACCCCCCATAGCCCCCCCCCCCTGAGGACACACGCTTTGGGCTTTCACCCCAAGCCTCCCTTAGTATCAGGAGTTAGTCTCTGGGACAAACTCGAAACTTACTAAATATGGAATGTCCTTAGATTGTGAATTTGGACACGGGACGAACACCATTGTGTTCAGGCCGATCTCTACATTCCGTAGATATGCCAAATGAGCAAATCTGGACACTTTCTATAAATAGCATTTGGGACCGAAATGAGACTAACACAAAGGGCATGATAGCGAGGGTGTTTGGCAGACACGGTAAGCTATCATCCAGCGATATTGAGGGACCAATCTCAATACGCGAGGGTTCTTGTCAAGCCAGTGCAAGATAGAGCAAAAGAGAACTAAAAGCCAGGCCGAGTATGCTCAGCTAGAAACACATAGGAGTTCCTACCTTATGTCCATCTGGCTAAGTACAGATGCTAAGCCCAGTAAACTAACACTTGAACAAGAGGGGCTAATAAAGGGAACCAGCAATACCGACCTCCTGCCATCGTGGCAGTAAGGTAAGAGTGTCCGTAAGGACTAGCCGATAGGTAACTTTCGATACCCGAAGTCACATTTGCGACACCCCTTCATCCAATTTTTCTAGACACTTATCCTTCATCCAATTTGCCACTCTATTTGTGCACTTAGGTAGTTCATCACAATGAATCCCTACGAGGGCTTCATCCATGAGCTTATCCATAGTTTTGTACTCTAAGATATAGACAATATTTATGTTTATATCTTCATAATACTTCCTTAAATGGTTTAATTTATTATTGCAGTATTATCCTTATTTAAGGTGTGCACTTCAACTATTCTTGGAGTTAATATCTTAGACAAAATAAATGAACCATTCTATTTTCTTTCGAATTTATTTTTAAGAGCATCTACTTTGCCTTGATACCAAAGGACTTTATCTCTTGGCTTAAGATTGTAAAAGATTTTCAATTATCTATTATGCCTAGCCTTTTTAGCTTTTTGAATTGCATGTAGGGTCTAGATTACTTTAAATTTAAACTCGTCTAAGTTTTCTATTTAAGCAAGTCTTTGCTTAAGAGCTTTTTTTCATCTAAGCCATTTTTAATTGTAATATGCAAAGAGAGAATTATAAATTCTATAAGCGTTAAAGCTTCTTAGCCATAGGTAAGACAAAATGGTGTCATGCCTATGAATACTTTATATACAATCCTATAAGCTTATAAAGTATCTAGGATTTTCTTATCTCAGTTTTTTTTATTGTCCTTTACAATCTTTTTCAAGAGATTTTTAAGGTACTTTATTAGTAGATTCAACTTGATCATTCCCTTGTGGGTAATATGGCATGGATTTTTTGTGCTTAAAGATGACTTTTTGTATAAGAATTTCTATTGTTTCATTGATGAAGTGGGTGTTTTTATCTATAATGATCTCTTTAAACAAACCAAATTTTACAATAATGTTTTCATAGAGAATTTGGCAGTGTTAGTAGTTGAGGTCTATTTCATAAGTATAGCTTCTGCCCATTTAGTCAAATAATCAATGGCGACTAAAATATATTTATTCCTCTTACTGCTTATCATTATAGATTATGAAATGTTTCATATGGATAGGTAGGATTTAGTTTATGAATTTACTTTTTAGATGGTAGTTTGCAAAACTTTTTTTGACTTTGTCTAATTTTGGATAGACAAACTTCTTCCATCTTTAGCTTTTTACAATTTGGGACATTGGATAGCATTTTTTATCCATTATTCTTTAGTGACTTAGTCCTTGAGGCCTTATCTAATGCCTTCATGATATTAAATACCATTTCTTGGGTGTTTAAGAGTGCTTAAGTGTCCTAATGATCGGCTTTTTTGGCAATGAACATTTCTTTCTATAACATTGATTCATTATATTGCAATATAAGCAATTTATCCCTTATAGGATATATCTATCTTCCTTTTTATCCCAATAAAAAGTCTTGGGAAGTTGACTTTCACCAATTCAATCAATTATGCCATACATTTTGCTTAATTGCCTCATAGTTGTCAAGTTTTACAATTTATAGTGTTTCCAAACCTCTAACATTATTTGGGTCCACACACTCAAATCCTATACCTTCAAGCTTAGGCTATGCGAATTCTATTTCCATTGGGATTTATTTGGCAAAAAGTTCTTATAAACTAACCAACTTGACTTTAAGGCCTCATCACTTGAGACACTTGGGGTCTTTGCCCTATCAACTCCACAAACCTACTTTCACGACACTTTCCACTTATGTTTACATCTTTACCAAGACCAAAGTAGTCATTTCTTATGCCAACTATCAGTTACCACTACACTATAGTATTCACATATAACTTTGTGCCAAAGTTGCTTTCTTCCAAAAACATCTTTCTCACAACTTTAGTATAGCATATTCTGCCATCAATGAGACACTCACTATTCTCATACTTGGATTTTATGATCCTCTTTGTCCTTTGTAAAATATAACACATCTCAATTCAAATGCTTCCATTAATCTCTTAGGACTATTTCTTGACTCTACTTAAGTTATCTAGCTTTTGGACTTTGCTAATTTGACAACCCGTAAGGTCCTACTTTTAAGGTGTTAGCTCGTTGAAATATAACTTTTTGTATTCATGTCCTACTCACAATGATCATATTTACAAGTGTTACTTCAATATTTAATTATTCTTTGTTCTATATGGGTTACATTTACCTTTTAAAATTATCTGTCCATATGATGAGAATACTAACTCATCCTCTAAGTACCCCAACTACTTGGGTTCTTCCAGCATTTATTAAAGGTAGCTCCGATTACCATTTCAAGGACCTATGTCCTCATTCATATTTAACCTCCTATAATCATTAACTTCAGTCTTAAGTTGCTATCAATTATATGAGGATAATCTTATGACTTATTTATCATCCAGGAGTTTCCATCATTTTTGTGAACCCAACTGTAGTTATTTACCACAACCACATTATTTAGTTTGCTAAGTTAAATGCTTTTATAGATTACATCCTCAACTCTCTAAGGAAACCTTATATTATTCCCAAGATCCCAAAGTCATTCCCTTATTGGCCCTTTTCACCCTCGGACTTAAATTTGGAGTCGGATTTGGACTCGGATTTAGACTCGATCTTGGTCTCGGACTCAGTCTCGGTCTCGGTCTCAGTCTCAGTCTTGGTGTCAATCTCAGACTCGACCTTGGATTTGGTCTTGATTTCCATCTCGAACTTGACCTTGGACTCCATCTCAGACTCCATTTCGGGTCCATCTTAGGTCCATATCAAACTCTATCTCAGACTCCATCTTAGGCCCATCTCAAATCCATATCAAACTCCATCTCAGACTTTATCTTGGGTCCATATCAGACTCTTTCTCAGACTCTATCTCAGACTCTTTGTCGGGTCCCATCTTGAAATTTAAAGTTAAGTGTCATTGGGTTTGAATAGTACTGGGTTGAGTAAACTCCCAGAAAGTCAAAATTCAAGAGCTTATAATGTCTTTAAAGCAAACAATTTCTTTTTCTTTAGCGAATTATAATGGGGTGGAATGGTGCCTATAGAGAGATACATTTGTATATCTTCCAACCAAGTGGTACATTTAGAAATTGCAAATAAATGAGCATCTAGGAGTTTTTTACTTTAGTATTAGGTGACTCTCTTGTTGTGATAAGGCTTGGTAATTGGTTTATTTATGGAATTTTCCAGGTTTATGTACTATTTCAAGATTATATTCTTGTAATAATAAAAACCATATAGTTAGTCGAACAAATATACATGGCTTGTTAATGAGATATAAAAGAGCTTTATGGTTAGCAAAGATAATTGTTTTTGTTGCTAAAAGATAATGCCTAAATTTTTGTAAAGTGTAAACTACACTTAAGGCTTCTTTTTTAGTCATTATGTAATTATGCTCAGCAGGATTTAAATATATGCTGGCATAGTAAATAGGATGATCTTTTTGATCACCTTGTGTCTGGGATAATATTACATCTATGGCAATATTAAAAGTATCCATTTGTAGGTGAAACTTTTTGGTCCAATTAGGCTTAACAAATATATATGCCTCTTTAAGGCATTATTTAAGTTTTAAAATTCTTCTTGATAATTTTTGTTCCCTATAATGGAGTATCTTTCTTTAAAAGATCAATAAGTGGCTTGATAATCTTTGCATAAGCTTTTATAAATCATTTATAATAGCCAACTTTGCTTAGAAAGTAATAAATAGTTTTTAAATTGTGTAGTGGAGATATTGTTTTCATCACTTGAGTTTTATTTTTGTTTACAAAGATGCCTTACTTACATACAATATGACTTAGAAGTATGCCCAAATTTACAAGAAAGTACATTTCTCTGGATTAAGAAAAATGCTATATTATTTGTATTTTTGGAAACATTTTTGCAAGAAAATTAAATGTTCCTTTTTGAAGCTGAAGACACTAAAATCATTCATGAAAACTCTCATAAAATAAAAGAAATATTTTTTGAAAGTGTTCGTAATAACTTTTTGAAATGTAAAAGGAGCATTATATAGGCCAAAAGGTATTTTGCAATAAGTATAAGTTCTACATTGGCTTATAAAAGTTGTTTTGTATTGATATTTAGGTGATACTTCCACTTGGTTATAACCAAAGAATCCATCTAAAAATGAATACATCTCATGACTTGCTATTGAATCCAAAATTTCATTTGTAAAAGAAATAGGGAATATATCCTATTTTGTTGCATTATTTAGCTTTTTGCAATTCACACAAACTTGTAATTTGCCATTTTTCTTAAGCACAATTACAAGTGATGAAATCTATTGAGCATTCTGAATTGGATAGATAAATCCTATCTAGAAAAGTTTATTGATTTCCTCCTTGATTTTACCTTGGTTATTAAGATTCATTCTATAGGGCATTTAGCTTTTAGGCATATTTTCTGAGAGTATCTCAATATGATGTATATAGAGCTCTAGCATAATGTTTTTTAAATCTATGTAAGACCAGGCAAAAATATCTTTATAGTATTTTAGTAGATTTATGGCTTGATTGTGAAATTCACTTTGCAATCCTTAAGCAATTGTGACAATATGAGGATTATTCTTATCTGCTAAATTGATTCGCTTAAGTGGTTGATCACAAGAAATATGTAAAATATAATTTCTTTGTTAATCAATTTTATAAGCAGAATCCTCCTTTAGGGAAAAATCTCTTATACTTAAACTAATATCTAGTCTAAGTATTTCTTTGAGTATTGAATAGAGATTAACTTTTGAAATTAGCTTAATTTCAATAAAAGCTTTTAAGATTTGTTATATTTTGAAATCGTCTAAGCCTTTCTCCTAATAAGATTGAGTTTTGAAGGGTCAATTTTTCCTTTTCAACTATATAGTGAAAGTAATGGGCACAATTTTTTTTTTGTTACACAAGAAACCATTTTTCCAATCTTGGTTTATGCAAGTAATTTTTAACTAAGGTTTATTTGTTTATTTGGGGCTGGTTGAATTGGACCTAAGCCTAATTCTTTGCAAATACTCTCTTCTAGAATATTTACAATTGAGCCATTATTGATGAGAGTTCTAAATAATAGATTCTTACCAATCTTTATATTAATTATAGAAACTTCATCATTACAATCCCTTGGCTCCATTACAATGGCTATAAATAGGATTAAAGTTTTTTCCTTTTTAGGCGAGAGCTTTCTAAACAATACAGCTCTAAAATAAAGTGTTATAGTGAGAAGTTGGCTTAAAATGAATGTAATTTTGACATTTAAAATGCTTTTCACTACCTTTTTCTCATCCTTACCATCTAGCTTTAGTATAGGATTTTCTTTTTGCGCTAGTGTTAAATTCATATTAGCTTGTAAAGGCATGAGACTTTTTGTGTCAGAATCAAGTGGGAATTTTCTCTCTCCTATGAGGAAGTATGTACACCTATAGCACATCTTGCAAAAAGTGTTTCATGCTTAAAGTGGTGAATATTTCTCCTAGTAATTAAACATCACTTAACTAGTCTGAAAAATAAATTTTCATGCCTATTCACTTGTATATTTGTTCTTTGTCTATGCCTCACTTCAAAGGATATGGGGCATGCTTCACATGATTGCCTTTGATTCCTCTTTATAAGAAGATGTGATGTGAGTGCTTTCAAAATTTATAGAAGAGTGACATCTTTCATATTGAGCAATGTTTGTAAGCTCTTTATGTATAAAAGATAAGCCTTGATTAATTCACCTAGGTGTATTAGATATAGAGTGGTTTGAATGGTTAAAGTGGTTCGTGATAACTGCTTCTAAATTTTCAATTTATGAGTTTTGTTCAAGTCTCAAATGCTCTTGCAATATACGCAGGAGACTTAAACTCAGGACAAGTCTACTTTCAAACCATGTCTGAGTAGTTGTCTAACATAAAGGACCTTGAATCAAAGCCTTAAGACAACACAATGTTGTAATTGTGACTCTACCTTTGTTAAAGCCTCATAATATTTAGATGAATAATTTCCCAATTTATTTTTCACTAAAGCTGACTTTAATTCTCTTTAAGCTAGAGTTGAAGACAAGAGTTACCAATGCCTAATTTTCTTGCTTGTGTATGCCTAGAAAAATTGTGACACATTGTTGAAAAATGTGTTCTTTAAAAACCCAAATGAGAACTTAATTAAAAGGAAAGAATTCTAGAGTAGTTAATTATGTTTTCCACATCAAACAAAATCCATTCCTTCTTCTTTAGAAATTTTCTCAAGAAATTGTTAGTGAAACAATTTGAACTTGAGTTTCTTGGCAATCTATGTCGAACTTCAATTTCAAACTTGTCTTATGCTTTGTGGCTTATATGACGGTTGAAGAACTATCTTTCTTGCATTGTTTAGGCACTAAACCACTACAATTGCAAAAAGAGCTCATTCGTTCAACATTGTTTAGGCTAAAGCATTTGCAATCATTGAAGAGATTTACTTGTGATTCTTAATGCTGGGCATGTTTGGAATTCACAAGCCATTTTCCCAGCTATTTTTCAAACTAAAGAGTGATGGCTTATCCCACCATAGTCACTAAAAGTGAGTAAGGCTTTTTTTGCCTATACTCATGTTCTTGCCCTTACCTACAAAATAGTGATAAATAAATAGATATGAGAATATAAAGAAGAAGAATGAAAAGAGAATAAAATCGAACTCAGCCTCAAACCCCAAAAGTGTAAATAAGGATAAGCATATGTCACTCTACTTTGCACAAACAGTCATAATGTAGCGCACCTGAATTTGGAGCCAAACTCCAAGCCCGTTGCACTACGAAACGAGGGTCCAGTACGATCCCATGAGCACCAGCTCCCCGTATCCAGCACCTGCACACAAAATGGTGTCAGACGGAATCTAGCACAATTTTGGCATACCGGTGGCCTAACGTGAGGACAAAAGTACTCCACCGACTAAAACAATGTGGAGCTTGGGCTTAGACCCAAGCCGGACACAGAACAAGGAGTGACACAGCCCAGTGGGAGCCAAACTAATGTCTCAGGTGGTCGGACATGCATTCCAACCACTATCCCTACTATACATTTGGAACCCCCTACAGCCCCCCCCCCCCTTGAGGGACACACGCTTTGGGCTTTCACCCCAAGCCACCCTTAGTACCAGGAGTTAGTCTCTGGGACAAGTCCGAAACTTACTAAATATGGAATGGTTTTAGATTGCGAATTTGGACACGGGACGAACACCATTATGTTTAGGCCGATCTCTACATTCCGTAGATGTGCCAAATGAGCTAATCCAGATATTTTCCATAAATAGCACTTGGGACCAAAATGAGACTAACACAAAGGGTGTGATAGCGAGGGTGTTTGGCAGACACAGTAAGCTATCATCCAGCGATATTGAGGGACTAGTCTCAATACGCAAGGGTTCTTGCCAAGCCAGTGCAAGACAGAGCAAAAGAGAACTAAGAGCCAGGCCGAGAATGCTCATCTAGAAACACATAGGAGTTCCTACCTTATGTTCATCTGGCTAAGTACAGATGCTAAGCCCAGTAAACTAACACTTGGACAAGAGGGGCTATTGAAGGAAACCAGCAGTACTGACCTCCTATCGTCATGGCAGTAAGAAAAGAGTGCCCGTAAGGACTAGCCGACAAGTATCTTTGGATACCCAAAGTCACATTCGTGACACTCTCCCCCCCTTGGGGAAGATTGACGTCCTCGTCGATGCATACCCGAGTCTAGCGAACCGTCAAGGAAACAACTCCGAAAGTTACGGAAAGCACACTATGTGGGAAATACACCGACTTAAATGAGTTATGGAACGACCTCTCCTCTACGTCCAAAGATGTTACGACTCAGACACCCTCCGGCCGTCACCGACAAGGAAATGACTAACAGAGTTAGCCCCCCTTGCTACTCCGAGTACCACTCGGCTTACAAAGGAATGATACATCCCTGCCTGCAGGGACATAGGGAGAAGGCAAGAGGCCCACTTCCCCTGAGCAAGAAATCAACCCCGTCGGGAAGATTTAGACAACTATTATAAACTGGCAGATTAAGTTGTTTACACGACCACGCCCCTTTTTGAAAATAAGCCATCAAGAGAGAGGCGGGGACTTGTGATCAGTCTATAATAGTTATCCCCATGGTTTTGGATTGGACCGAAGCACTGAAGTGCCAAAGTCAACCTACCAAAACTGACCCAAGTACTAACGAACGAGAAAAACAACACTTTGATTTATAGAAATATATTACTTTATTAATTTGCAAGATTGATTACAATATTTACAAAAGCTAATCTTTATTACGATTCTCATACTCCGTGACAAGCTCACGAGCATGGGTAAGATTTCTAAGAGGTTCCCAAGTTGATTCACAAGTCGGGTAACCCTTCCACTTAACTAAATATTCCTTCGCGTGAGCCCGTCGCCGAAACCAAGAATCCAAGATAGATTCAGCTTCATACTCGGGTTCACCATCCACGATTACTGGCGGAGGACGCATATCCGTAGAGCGTTCCAAAGCAGCATGATATGGTGTTAGTAAACTGACATGAAACACATCATGTAGCTGAGAGAACTCATCCGGAAGATCCAACTTATAGGATACATCACCAACGCGTTTTAACACCCGATAGGGTCCAATATATCTCGGCAAGAGCTTCCGAGACAAAGAACCCTTAATGTTCAAGTATCAGGAAGAGAGCCACACCTGATCTCCCACTTGATAGGATACATCCCGATAATGCTGATCCTTATCATGTCGATACCTATCTTGAGCTTTGCCCATCGCCTCAGTAGCCCTAGACCAACCTTGGCGTAGCTGCTCCGCATAAGTCTCAACAGCCGGGACCAACATTGCAGACATAGGTTTCGGTACAACAATCTGGTGAGGAACCCATAATCTGCTACATCACCTTCCATACCAGACCAGAAAAATCCCTTTTTCAATGAAGCCAGAGTCTTTTGCTGTCCACCATGTCCTGCTGCTGGAACATCATGATGTTCCCGCAGAAATAACTGCTGCAGAGCCTTATCAGGAAGATACAATCTTTCTTGCTTATAGAATATAAACCCATCCCAAACTGAGAAGTGAAGCTTTGCATTAGTGCGACTAGCAACCTTCGCTACTTCGCTACCAGGGCTCTGCTTCGACAACTCTGCACGGCGTAAGATTGTCTTCACCAATGGATCACTTCCATACGAAGCCCGGATGTCTTCCAACCAGTCCGAACTGATTGCCGATATTGCCCGGAATTGAGCTTGACAACTCAACGCATCCGGAACAATATTGTCTTTACCAGGTTTATATATGATTTCAATATCATATCTAGCAAGCTTCTCTTGCCAACGAGCCTGCTTCGGCGTAAGCTTAGGCTGCGTAGCAAAGTAGCTTAGTGTGTTACTATCCGTATAAACCTTGGTATGTCCACCCAAGTAGTGTCTCCAGTGTTCCAGGGCCGACACTATAGCAAACATCTCTTTCTCATGCATTGGCCATCTTCATTGGGTCTCATCCAATTTCTTGGAATATAACACAACGGGACAACCATGTCACTTTAGCGTAACACTAACCGCTTTGTCACAATCTTGCTATAACACGGCACCAATAGTATAACCAGATGCATCACAATGCACTTCGAAGGGTTTATCAAGATCTGGGATCCTGAGTGTAGCGCACCTTATCTCTCTCCCCTTAAGCTAACTGGAAAAGGGGCAATTGCTTGATGAGAGAGCCTTTAGTGGCTATTTTATCCCCATTTATCCCCCAAGGTTCCAAGGATCCACGGTGACAGTATATCCAAATCTCATCCCATGATCACATGCGCTACACTCACCCCCCCTTCAGAGATGTCAATGTCCTCATTGACTATTGATTAACAACCCCTACTGAGCCAAGGGGAACCAGCACCTCCATTTCCGCACTCAATCTACCAATCCTTCCATTGTGTAGATTAGCTATTCCATGTGAGGCAACTAGTCATCCACCCGTACCGCAGTCCCACGGTGGATACCTTCATCCGTGGATACTCCACACAAGAAGAAGGACGTACGCATGGATGCCCAATACGTACGATTTCAAATTTACGGGTAGGAATATACCTTGCTCAAGGGTATATTATACTTTTAAGTAGCCACTAATCAATGGGAATCGAACCCGTGCCATTTGCTCCGATACCAACTGTAGCGCACCTTATCTCTCTCCCCTTAAGCCAACTGGAAAAGGGGCAATTTCTTGATGAGAGAGCCCTTAGTGGCTATTTTATCCCCATTTATCCCCCAAGGTTCCAAGGATCCATGGTGACAGTATATCCAAATCTCATCCCATGATCACATGCGCTACACTGAGAACAGGAACCGTTGTCAAGATCTCCTTCAACCGTACAAAAGCACACTGACAAGCTGGTGTCCAATGAAACAGAATACTACTCTTCGTCAACTCAGTCAACGGAAGAGCAATCCTTGCAAAATTGCGGACAAACTTGCGATAGTATCCCGCCAAACTGAGAAAGGATTGAACATCTGATACAGTGGTCGGAACTTCCTAGGACTTCACTGCTTCCACCTTCTTTGGATCGACCTCAATCACACCACCACCAACTATATGTCCAAGAAAGTTTATGCGCAATTGTCCAAAAGCGAATTTACTTTCCGTAGCATACAGTTTGTGTTTGTGCAACTTCTGAAACACCAGCTCCAAGTGTTTCAAATGATCCTCCAACGTTTCGCTAAAGACTAAAACATCGTCGATATATAGGACAACAAATGCATCCAAATAATCTCCGAATATTCTATCCATCATAGTGCTAAACGTTGCTGGAGCATTGCATAACCCGAACGGCATGACAAGGAACTCATAAGATCCATACCGAGTCTTAAAGGCTGTCTTCTCCACATCCTAATCCGCCACCCGTATCTGATGATACCCAGACCGCAAATCAAGTCATGTAAAATACTTAGCCTTTAAGAGTTTGTCAAACAAGTCATCAATGCAAAGCAAAGGATAACTGTTTTTAACCGTGATCTTATCGAGTGCCCGATAGTCAATACACATCCTCATAGTTTTGTCCTTTTTCATAATGAAGAGGACCGACGCTCCATAAGGTGACTTTCTTGGTCGGATATGACCTTTATCAAGAAGCTCCATGAGTTGCTTCTTGAGTTCAACCATCTCTTTGATGTTCAACCAATATAGAGCTTTCGTAAGTGGTTTAGAACCCGGAATAACCTCAATCCGATGATCAACCTCACGGCTAGGAGGTAGCCCTAGCGGCAAATCCTTCGGAAAGATATTCTGATTCCTCGCCAACAACTCCAATATCCTCTTTGGTACAGGATCAACCCCGTCACTAATTCAAACTGAGTCACCAACACCCTCAGCTTCCATCACTTGAACCCAAAAGGTCTGACATCCCCTCTTAGTTGCTTTTTGAGCAGCCCTCTCAGTCAGGAACTTTGCATCCCAATCCTTTGAGGAACACTTTTGCAACTGAAAGGATACATCAAGACGTCTTTTTGATTTCAACGTGATACGACTTTGTCCAGCACCATAAATCCCTTTTATATACTTGTTGAAGAAATCCATACCAAACACCATCTGAAAATTTGGTATCTTCAACACTACGAAGTCCACTCTTTCTTTCCACTTGGATATCTTTATTGGAACATCACTCACAAACTTTTTGGCTACTTGCCCACCTTCCGCAAACCAGAAGTGCATAAGTGACATTTGCTCAGCATTCAATCCTAACAACTTAACTAAGTCTTTGGATATCATGTTGTGCGTAGCTCCCGTGTCAATCATCACTCGGATTCAGTGTCCACGGACAAAGCCTACCAGATACATCAACGGATCAGTGTTTGCATTGACTGCAAGAAAAGCTTGAGGAAAGCAACGAAAGTTACTCACCTCTTCTTCCTCATAGTCTGCATTGACCAACTCATCAACTCCTTCAGCTTCACCACCACCGTCTTCCCTCATGACATTAACGCGAGACCTTGTCTTATGCTTGTTGGGACATTCCGAGGACTTATGTCCCGACTCTCCACAATGGAAGCAATGACCCACACTACCTGTTCCGCTAGGAGCAGGTTTTGCAAGTTGCTGCTGCTTGTACCCACCAGGAGGAGGAACAAAGGGCCTAGGACTAGAAGAAGCTGCTGGTGGTCTCCAACCACCACCACCTTTGTTAACCATTGCTTGTGAGCCTCCAGGGCGGTACCTACTTTCCACCCTTTGTTTCCGATCATTCCCAGAATTTCTATTCTTATCCGAGTTACCAGCTTGCGGTTGCTGATATTGTTCCATGAGCAAGTGACTGAAGGCAACTTGCTGTGCTGTCTCCTTGCACTCCAGGTACATCTTTGTCTTAAACTTCAAAATCTCATTGCGAGAAAATGAAGTTAAACCCTCCAGAAAATAACTCCGAGCATCTTCGTCACTCATATTTGCAATCATAATGCGCTTCTGAGCAAACGCATTAACGTAATGCATAAGATCCCCTCGCTGCTTTAACTATCGCAGTTCCACGCGAAGTCTTAGACCAAGATCATCCAGCAAGTATTCCTTACGGATACGAGACCGCATCTTGGTCCAACTTCTAGTCTGCCCTTTTTCAGCACACACCTGGCGCCACCAAGTTTTGGCATGATCGGTGAGAAAGGATTGCGCACATGTAACTTTCGTACGATCATCTACGACTGCTGCTATGAAGTAGTTCTCCATATCGTAGACCCAGTCTTCCAAAACCTGATAGTCCCGCATGCCTCTAAAATTGGGTGGTTTCGAAGGTTTGAACTTTGAAACTCGTGCAACCGGGGGTGGCTGCAGAACTTCATCATCCTCAGAACTTGAGGAGGAGTCTGGTTGCTTAGGCTTAGCTGGTTTAGCTGCCTCAGCTTCTTTCTTCCTCTTCTTGTTCTCCTTCTTCAATATGCGAATCTCCCTTCGCAAATTCTCGATCTCGACTTCCTAAGCCGTATGCTGCAGCGCCGCAGCGTCTAGCTCTTCCTCTTTTGACTCAACCTTTGCCTCTTCCGCAGCATCTCTAGCAGGAGTTTCCTCCTCTCGATTCGCCCGTCTAGAGGTTTCAGCGTCATCAGCACGGTTCCTCTTCACCATCTTGCTAGTCGCATGCATGCCTCTATCAATAACTGAACATGCATACAACGTTCTTACCGAATGGTGCAATCCAACTAATCCTACACAGGTCGCTTTAGATCCACTAGAAAGGTCTCTGCATATGCAACTTGAGTCAAAAAATCCGACAAAAGTTGGATAGAAATCGCTGAGACAATTCCTCTGATACCAAATGTAGCACACCTGAATTTGGACCCGAACTCCAAGCCTGTTGCGCTACGAAACGAGGGTCCGGTACGATCCCATGAGCACTAGCTCCCCGTATCCAGCACCTGCACACAAAATGGTGTCAGACAGAGTCTGGCACAATTTTGGCATACCGGTGGCCTAACGTTAGGAGGAGGGTACTCCACCGACTAGAGCAGCGTGGTGCTTGGGCTTAGACCCAAGCTGGACGCAGAACAAGGAGCGACACAGCCCAGTGGGAGCCAAACTAATGTCTCAGGTGGTTGGACATGCATTCCAACCACAGCCCCCCCCCCCCTCTTGAGTTTTGGGCTTTCACCCCAAGCCACCCTTAGTACCAGGAGTTAGTCTCTGGGACAATTCCAAAACTTACTAAATATGGAATGGCTTTATATTGCGAATTTGGACACGGGAAAAACACCATTGTGTTCAGGCCGATCTCTACATTCCGTAGATATGCCAAATGAGCTAATCCAGACATTTTCCATAAATAGCACTTGGGACCAAAATGAGACTAACACAAAGGGCGTGATAGCGAGGGTATTTGGCAGACACGGTAGGGACTAGTCTCAATACGCGAGGGTTCTTGCCAAGCCAGTGCAAGACAGAGCGAAAGAGAACTAAGAGTCAGGCCGAGAATGCTCAGCTAGAAACACATAGGAGTTCCTACCTTATGTTCATCTGGCTAAGTACAGATGCTAAGCCTAGTAAATTAACACTTGGACAAGAGGGGCTATTGATGGAAACTAGCAGTACCGACCTCCTGCCGTCATGGCAGTAAGGAAAGAGTGCCCGTAAGGACTAGCCGACAAGTATCTTTCAATACCTGAAGTCACATTTGCGACAATAAGCTAGATAAAAAATGGTTAATTCAATGTAAATGCATACAATAGTGAGTGGTGGTTATTTTCCAGCACATCTAAATGCTACTTATATATTATATGATTTTATAACTATTCCTAACTACTTCTCGCTTGTCTATGACAAACATTACCTAAATTGGGTCTTTTTTCTTTTCTAAACTTAAGTGTAACTCTATTTTGCTTAAGCTTCCTTATTTTTCTTTGCTTGGGAAGATATACAAAATAAAATAGTTACTTCTTCATCATGTGTGGAAACAGTTCTTCTAATTTAGCTAGAATTGCCAACCTTTACAACATCCACTATGGCTTTTACTATAAGCACTATGGACCAACTTGAACATCAACATAATCAGCTTTTAGCTTTAAATGTGTTTTGACCTGTTACAACTCTAGTGTAGCAACAGCAACATACTTTACAACAAGCATATATGTGTGGTGAGTGCTTCTAAGAGGGTGACTTAGTGAAGATCTTTGACTCTAAGACTTTACATCATCCCAAACTTGCTACTCCATAACTGGGACTGTTTTGGATTGCTAGAATTGTGAGTCCAAACTTGTACTAACTCATGGATCTTGCTAACCACTGACTGCCAAATCCTCACAATAGCACCCATCTCCAATGCTACTATTTGTAGTAGCTTAGGTGGAATACTTTCATATTTTCTTTTTGTTTTTTTTTTTCTTATGTTTCATAACTTTCAGATTCTCTATTTCTTTGTAAACATTTGAATTGTTTTGGATTCATAGTCCTAGCTTTGAGCTAGGAATGCTTGTGAGTTGACTCAACATGATGATTGGTAATTTTACTTTTTTTGTGTAGCTTTCTTTTTGTAGTGTCCTCCCTTGTGAATCGTTGGGCTCATGCTGCTCACTTATCTCTTGCTGTGACACACTAATCATGTCCAGGTGCTCTTTGATTCAAGATTGTGACAGATTTTATTTGTTGTGATCATGCTTAGGTGAGCATTTATAAATTAAGGTGTCAAGAAGGTTTTTTGTCAAGATACTCCTGGAAAGTGCATTATAATTGCTTACCTTTTCATTTCCTTTAAGCTTTAGCTGAGTAATGTAGCCAGCTTGCATCACCTGTTTTGCTGTGAGCATACCTGAGAAGTGTCTAAAATAGTTATGGCATGCATGAAGGATCTCAACAACCTCATTGTCATTGATGCATTAGAGAAGATCACCATCACCAGAAAAGAATCCCACCTAAGATGACATACTTTGTTACTAACTTGCATTTCTCACATATAGAGAGATGAGAAAAGCCTAGATGATATTGGCATATCAGGAGTGATAATAGAGCTGATCATCTAGAGTGTCTTGAAGGCATTATCAAAATTATGAGTGTTATCCTCATTTAAAAATGAGAAGAGAAGGCTGTTGGGATTGAACACTCAAGATTTCTCCACCATGATCTTGAAATCAAATTTGGATAGCTAGAGAGCATGATGGCTTTGTAATATAGGTTTGCCTATTAGGGGATTCACTAGAATATGAATCATTGCCCTCTTCAGCATAAAATAGTGGCAAAGGTGATGGAAAGTAGAGACAATAGTTACTACATAATGATCAAGCTTTGTCTATTGATCCAAGAGATATGACAAGTCTTTACCTAGGAAATAGACACCATGCATCACATTCTTATTGCTAGTTTGATAGACAGCCATTAAATATGTCATATCCAATAGTTGAGTGAAGAGGTAGAATCCTTAGGTAAAATCTAGAGGTTGGAGAGCTAGTGTTGCCAGTTGAGCCTTCTTCAAAGCATTGAGAGAAACATTTCCATCCACTATCCATTCAAAAATTACATCCTTGTGAAGCAGCTGTTGGAGGGGTTGGGTCATTGCTGCATAACCAAAGATGAAGTGTTAAAAGTAACCCGCACTGCTCAAAAATTGCCATAATTGCCCAATTGTGGATGGAGTTGGAGAGGCAATGATAACAGGCACTTTATCTAGGAAGACTTTTGGGACATCCCCTGCCTATACCCTATACCCTCTCACTGCATATCTCAACGGAATGACCTCTCTATAAAGAGAAAGTATGGCAGTTGTTAAACAAAATTTTTGCATAAAAGTCTGTTGATTAGGGTCGCCTAGACCGATCGAGGCCGGGGTTTCACTGCTCGAGGCGGATTTAGGAGTTAGGAGAACGGGTTCTAGATAAGTTGCTCTCGCGCTTGATCCGCTCGCCCCTTCCAGGATGCTTGACATCAAACCGCGTCTCGCTCTGGATCGTTCAAGAAGCCTGTGAGTTCACCCGGTGGTGGATGAAGAGATGCAGATACTTGTCTTGGGGCTCCATCGCGATGGTTCTAAACGTTTCTGAGGTACTATGAAAGAGCAGATGATTTATCAACCAGTTTGGTTCACGAACTCGGAGTAGTTCAACGAACATAACTTTTTTGAACTTCTAATGCCAGGAACATGCATCACATTTTACTGAGTACAAGCGGCACTCCATGGATAGGCTTCAAGCCAAACTTCATCGCAGGATTATGGCGGTAGTTCGGTGAAAGCCGGAACAAGAATCGCTGTAGTATCATAGCCAGAATGACTTTGGCTTCGATCATCGCAAACGACTGGCCCACGCACACCCGCGGCCCAAACGAAAACGGCATGAAAGCATTGGGATGCTTGCACGCGCTTGAGATCCCAGCTTTGAAGCGATCCGGATTGAATTGGCCTGCATCTTCTCCCCAGAGCTCCTTATCCTGATGCAATCCAACAATTGGAAACGACACAGATACTCCTCTTGGAACGTGTAAATCTTGCAGCCAAGACTCCTCCACACACTCCCTGGTCATCTCGACTACTGGTGGATACAGGCGCAGAGTTTCGTAAAGGATCATTCCCACCTGTTCAAGAATCAAGAAGTTAAGTTTTGGAATTAGGAGATATTGATCGACTTACGAGCTTGAGCCTGCTGACACTCTCACCATCAGGAATCTCATTGCCACATACTTCGTGCACCTCAGCACGGGCGCGTTCTTGCCATTCAGGATAGCCTCCCAGTAGCATCAAAGTCCAGGTTAGTAAGATGGCTGTGGTCTCATGGCCCGCAAGGTAGAACGTCTTGCATTCCTCTATCAGATCCCTGCTTGTGAAATTACTGCTGCTGTCACACTCCTTCAGCATCAGTCCGAGTAAGTCATTCCCGTATGTATTACTCCTCCCTGACTTCACTGAGTTCCGACGCTCGTCTATGATCCCAGTGATCAAAGAATCCAACTCCTGATGAAGCTTCCACAGTCGGAGGTTGATTGGAAGTGGGAGAAACCTGTAAGCAAGTGATTATGATTCAGTTCAATAGATGATCGAGCATACCTGAAGCCTGGAATCCAGGAAAAGCTGAAGAGTTTGGGCACTAGCTCTGGGATTTTCTTAGACAATATCTCGAAAACCCTCTGCCCTTTGAGATAGCTAGTTCCAAATGCTGTATGGGAAATAACGTCTCCTGTGAGCTTACGCACCTCTCCAGAGATTTCAATCTCGGGATTCTGCTGCCTCGTAGCTTCCCATTGATCAAGCATGCGAGATGCGCACCCTGCGATTGAACCGGTCATTTGCTGTGTACAGGAGAATCAGAAACACTTATCAGCCAGACTTCATGAGAAGATAATAATATGAATACCCACTTTAATACGTTCATGAAAGAATGCCGGTGCTACGAGTCGGCGGTGATGACTCCATTCCTCTCCAGTAACAGAAACCAATCCACGACCAAGGAACAAGTTCGCGAACCGCAGCCCGGCCTCCGATTTATCAAACTGAGAAAACTTCTTAGACAAAACCTCCCTTACGATCTCAGGCTCCGAGACCGATATCCTTGGTTCAGTTCCCAACCAGAACACAAATCTCTTCCCTGGACCATGATCATCAGAAACAAAGCTTTGAGATTCATCAGGGATGACAAGAACATACCATATTGCTTCCGCCATTTGAGCAACGCAGGATATACCCGATGGAAGATGTCGTGGCTGAAACTTTCCATGTCGTGATCCTTGATGGCGCTCCTCATGTTCTGGATTTCAGCTATTTGGCCTACCATGAGTCGGGGTGGAGGCCCCTGAATGCCCTCCTTCTTCAGCTGCGCCGCGGTCGCCCTGGGGCGCCACCAGTAGACCGTCACGAATCGCCATAGCGCTGTGGTGAAGAGGACGATGCAAGTGCTCAAGATCCATCTCCCATCCATTTGCTGAACTAAGGGTAAAATGTGGGGCAGGTGGGCGAGTGCAGTTAAATGGATATCCCTAAGAAGTTATTTGGAATTTCTAGCGTTACACGGTTTGTGTGTGGTTACTCACTCTTCCATGATTTGAAAGACATTGCCAAGTACGTCAAATTCAAACTAGAGTTTTAAATAGTTTATAAATATTGATATGGATATGCTTTATTTTGCCATTGGATTGAAAAAGCATATTTTAGATTATTTTAAATCCAAGCCATGAATCAGCATTATGGAATAACAGTGGATCACATTCTAATTTGGGTAACGCTTCACCAGCCATTGCACAATAGAAACTACCCTTACAAAATCAGTGATCCACTCTGAATTGAAAAGAGATGGAAAATAGATGTACCACCACCGTTAACACTGCATTTACCAACAGGAATCGACATCCATCAATGGCTTCTCTCACCTGTGGGGTGTCACTCAGGTGACACGAATCGTTGGGGTGGAGCTACATACTGGGCCTCAACAACATGGTGGAGCATAGCAACAGGGTTGAAAGTGTGATGAGATCACCAAGAAGACAATCATCCTCTTGGACAGTGATGACAATCACCACCACTTGCAACAGTGCAAAGTTTTTGACAGTGATGAGTAGGAGTGGCAGACACAGAGTGGCAGCCACAGGGAAAGAATGCTTTCAATACAACTAAGACAGGATTCTTTGTCTAAAACAATTATATATGTTTTAACAAAGAATCATTGGACATGTGAAAGTGAGCCATTGAAAAACAAAGTAGTTTTTCATGTAAACTGCGAGTACTTCTAGGACATGTCCACAACATAGGTTGAGCTTGGTGTTATACTCTTTAGACATGTCTTTGGAAAACTAGAACCATCCAGTCTCACTGCATATAGTCAAATGAGTGTTTTTTGAAGCACCACCTAACCTAAGCACCATCGTTCTTGAGAAATGAAAGTTTCATGGCAAGCTGTAGATGTGAGGCTAAAGCAGGCCTTAGCTTGAGCAAGAATTCCTTTGCAAGTCCAACAATTCTATTTCCAGCACAGTCGAAAACCCTTTAGTGTTATGGGCTTTAGTACATCTCAATAGCAATATTAAATAATGTTGCAATCAAGTGAGTTTTACAACACAATTTCACAATGATTGGAAGAACACAAAGCAGCATAATAGTGTAAATTTTTTTTCTTACAAACTTTCTTTATAAATTAAGTTATTCTTATAAATTAACATCAGATAACTAGTGTTACAAATTTTTTAAAACAAAAAATTTAATTCAAATATTTTATATAAAAATAAAAACCATTTTAAATTCAATAATGACACTAGATTGGATATTATTTTTTTAAATAAGTTTTACCATTTTCACAAAATCTTCAAATCTAATTCATAATGTCTGGTTGTCATTTGGACTTCACTATATTGTGACAAGTGCACTTTAAAATGTAAAAGATAAAAACAATAATGATTTGAAATTTTTAGTGCTAATATTTTGATTTTGAGATGATGCTAAACTTAATTTGGTGTTGACCATATAAATTTTCACATTATCAAGAAAAGTTTATATAACTTTGGTCTCCTTTCTTTGTTGTATTTATCACTGTGTTAAATTTGCTTGAATAAGTGCATAATGTTAGTCATTGTGTTGGAAGTCATTGTATAAATTATCACATATTCACTCCAATGCATGATGTATAATATTTTTATACTTGGTGAAGGGCATCAGCATAAACCACAATTGCATCATCAACATCCAATATTATTTATTTTCTCAATGGAGTATGATGGACACAAAATAATATCATTCTATAATTAAACAATTAATTATATTTTACTTATTTTTTCAAGATCTTCTTTTGATTTATATCTATTGAGAGAAACTTAAATTAAGAAACTAAATTTGTACTTTAGAAATATTTTAATTACTCTATCCCACTCCATAGGAACTACTTGAAGTGGTAGAGCATAAGAAGAAAGCTTGATACAACCACTAGCATGACAAGGCCATGCAAGCTTTGCAACCACTATTGGATATAATACATGAGTCAGAATACCCATTAGAAACATGTTAAGTGAGCATGGAATACATGTTTTTTATATTAAAGCATTTTCTACATGCACATGTTTGCCTTTTAAGTACATGAGCTTCATGTCTATGTTCAGAGGAAGAGCCTCACTTTCCCTTAGCTTTACTTATGTACTAAAGGTTTATCAACAACATGATGATATGAAAAACTTTAGGACTGACAAGATAGCCAATAGAAGTTGCATCGGGCTAAATCCAATTTATTTTACATGAATACTTTGATAAACATGAGGGTGGGTGAAGTTGGTATGCATATGCTCTAAGGGTGCAAAAGCTTTGAGAAGAAGATTTCAACAAAGTACAGATTACCTTTTCTTTCCTAGAACTAAAAGCTTCTTCATATAAGTTTATATAATTGGGATACTAATATTCTTCTTTACAACAAAGATGCAACTCTATGCTCCATGAAGTATGCAAGAAGTGTAGGGATGTAGTGCATATTAACATGTAGCAATTGATGGTATTTGATAAGGACCTTCACCTTTATGCTGCATATATATAGGAGCTATTAAATGCTATATGAAGTGTGGCAAAAAGTGATGTAGATGTCAATGTGTCTCAATTGGTGATACAAGGTAGAATGAAGTTCTACAAGGATATACAAAGATGCTTGCAATGGTGGAGGT
>NW_003314276.1:1724106-1736985 GCF_000143415.4 Selaginella moellendorffii
TGGAGCCTAATCGCGCTGTTCTATATCCTTTTATTAGCCCTTCTTATGCTAATAGAGTTAACTAAACATCTTGAGTGTAATTAGATTGGACAAGTATAAAGATAAAATTCCTACATACTGTTAGTTAAGCATATTTAGCCTAGTAGATAAAGAGGTTACCTCTTAACTCATTTCAATTGATGCATTTTATAAATTTTACCCTATAGCACTGATTATAGGATAAGATTTAGATATATTGTCATTGTGGATCCTTAGAACATTGGGGGATAAATAGGGATAAAATAACCACTAAGGGCTCTCTCATCAAGTAAATTGCCCCTTTTCCAATTGGCTTAAGGGGAGAAAGATAGGGTGTATTATATCTGGTATAAGAGGAAATGGCATAGGTTCGATTCCTATTAATTAATGGCTACTTAAAAATATGATATACCCTTGAACAAAGTATATTCCTACCTTTTAATTTGAAATCATACATATTGAGCATCCATGCATACGTCCTTCCTCTTCATTGAAGGTATCAACCATAAGACTACGATACAGGGCCTCACTTGGAATAACTAATCTACATAATAGAAGAATTGGTAAATTCAGTGTGGAAATGAAGGTGTTAGTTCCCCTTGGCTTAATAGGGGTTGTTAATTAATAATTAATAAAGGTGTTGGTTCCCCTTGGCTTAATAGGGGTTATTAGTCAATAGTTAATAAAGGTGCTAATTCCCCTTGGCTTAGTAAGGGTTGTTAGTCAATAATCAATAAAGATATTGATATCTTTGAAGGAAAGTTGACATCTCTAAAGGAGGGGTGAGTGTAGCACATATGATCATAGGATCAAGCAAGTGCCCTTTTCTAATTAGCTTAAAAGAGAGAGATAGGGTGTGCTAGGGTAGAGTGAATAGGGTTCTTAAGGAACGCATACTTTAGGCTTTCACCCTTAGGATAAGTTTGAAAATTTATTAAATATGAAATGACACTAGATTTTGAATCAAGACATAGGAATAATACTATAAGGTTTATGACATTCTCTACATTCTATAAATATGCCCCTTAAGTAGATCTAGAGACTTACCATAAATATCACATAGGACTGAAATAAAACCAATATATAGAGCATGATAGTAAGGGTGTTTAGCAAACATGGTAATCTATCATGTAGTGATATTGAATGCACCAACTTAAATAAGTTAAAGAGTAACCTCTTTGTCTAACAAAATGCACCAATTTAAATGAGTTTCTCTCTATTCATTTAAGTTGGTGCATTTTGTAAGCTCTTGAATTTAAACTTTCCAAACATTATTCAACCCAATACTATTTAAATTTAAAAACACTTAACCTTTATTCAAACCCAAAGACATTTAACCTCAAGTATAATAAAACCATTAATTGATTGTAAAACAATAGTGTATAAACCCTTTCCCTCTATATTTAAACTCTTATATATTGTCTTTCAAGAATGAAGCTTTCCATTTGCTTGACACCTTACCCCTCAAGTTGAGCCCAATTGAAGGTAAACTAAACCTTTGAAATGTCAATTTTAATATATGGTGTGATTCCTTTAACCAACCAATAGAGTCAAACCCGAGACCATTCTAATATAAAATATAAGCTTATGAATTTAGACTTCTTTAGAGGTCACACAACTTAATACTATTCAAACTCAAGGATACTTAACTCTAAGTATTCTAAGACTTTTAATTGATTAGAAAAGGGGTGCACTCTAATTCATAACACCTCTTCCTTGTAGATTATAAATAAGTATCTCTTCTGGTAAAAAGAATATTATTTTTAATATCTTTTATTCTTTTCAGATAATTTGAGAGAAATAGCAAACATTTATAGTATATAGTATATAAATATCAAAAACATGTTTTAAAATATTATATACTAGTTATAGTTTATAAAAATGTAAATATTGTAAGTAATATAGTTTTCTATATAGTATTGAAATATACTTATTTATATATAGCTATGATATTTATATATAACTATTTTAAACACAACAATTCAACATAGTTTACAATTTTTAGAATTAAAAAAGGATTGGTGTCATAAACTGTATTATAGTATTTGACCTATCCAAATATTTTATAGAAAGTTATTTGCTATACAACTATATCAAATATGTATATATACTTTATAAATATAGCAAGTTATAGCATATGAGTGGAGTACATAGAATATAGAATGAAATACAGAAACATATTAATTAGTTTAAAAACCCTAGCTTATATATAAGAGTGAGTGGTCCAGATTGAAACTAATTCGATAGGTATTAAAATTCCACTATACTAAAATTAGTATATGGCATCATAACTATAAACTTAACCTCACATCATCCCCTTCTCTTAGAAGGATGGAAGGCAATTAGGGTTCTCTTATTGATAAGCTAGGATCTAAAAAAACATTAAAAGAGGGCATTAGTGGATCTCTAGGTAGTGCTAATTACTCATAATCCCTTTGTATAAAGTATTTGGCCATTGCATATATATAAATTTTAGAGGATTAACTTTTTTAAACAAACAGTATACTATAAGATTGGGAAAACTAACTAACACCAAGTCATCCACTTTGTACTTTGCAAGTGGAAAATAATGAAAGTTTTAGTGCTATTGTTATTCCACTTGTATGCAGCCCATATATTAAGTAGACTCAACTTGGACAATTGGAAGAATGCTTATTAAATACTAATATTAGGACCTAACATCAATAATTTGTGGTAATCAAGAAAGTTAAACTCAACTCTATTGGCAATATCAGATCATGACCATATAGGAACTTATATGATAAAGTATCAATAGAACTTTATACCCCTATGACATATATATACTGAAGAGATGGCAAATAATCATCCTAATCTGAATGTTAAAAGTTTATATACTTTATGATCATCCATTTTAAAGTTCGAACAAGGTGTTCTACTAAGCCATCTATTTATGGATGATAACCACTTGTGAAAATGTGATGTATCCCCAACAAAGATGTTAAAATATGAAATGCTTTAGCTATAAATATGGGACCATTATCTAAAAGAATTTTCTCCAGACAGGAATGTTGAAATACCACTCAATTGAGGGGGAAGTACCCAACAGTAATCATTAATACACTAGCAAAAGCACTAACTTTCACCCAACGAGTCAAGTAGTTGAAGGCAATAATGACGTACTCATTATTAATAATCAATTATGGAAAAAGTCTCATTAGATCAAATGCCATAAACTCAAATGGAAGGGGAATTGTAATTGACTTCAACTGTCTTTCTATAGTATGAGGGGGAGTATTACAAGTTTGGTACTAAACACAACTACATATATATTAGATAACATCACGTTACATCTTTAGCCAATAGAAAGACTTATATAGCTTCTTAGTCACCTATTACTGTCTTATATACCTACTTAGAATAAGAGAGTCACAATAAATATGGAGAAAGTGTGGAATAAATATTGAAGGTGCCACTAGCCGTAAATGATGATTAAGATCAATCCCAATAAAATAAAGGTGGTTATTCTTAATGCGATATTCAGAATATAAATGTTAAAATGGTGAATCATCAACAAGTGATACAAAAATCTCAAACCCCTCACGAAACTTTTGGATCCATAGCTCAACTTTTTGAGCCTCACGAATCTTGTTAAGAGAAAGTAATTTTTTCTCCACACCTTGTGGATATTGAACATTATGTATAGCAATTGTTGATGACACAAAATCCTCATCTAGAAAATCCACTAATGTTAAAATAATAAACTTGTCAAGAACAAAAGAAGAAAGTAAAAAAGGTAAAAGAGTTTGAGAAAGGGTATTAACATCAGCTGTAAAATTCCTCAGGTGATAAACAACCTTAAAATTATATATCTGAAGTTTCAAAGTCCACTGAGCAATATGATCAACCAAGTTCTTCTCTTTAATAACAAAGTAACTATAATATGATCACCTTCTAGTAATATTTGAGAACCATGCAAATATGTATAAAGCTTCTCAAAATCCCAAATTTTTTCTACACTCCTCTATTATGGAGTAGTTCACTTTATTGGTTTTAATGTATAGTTGATGTATGCAATAAGATGGCATTGATTAGGCACACTCAGACTCGTTTGTATCAACACACTTCCAAGATTGATATCAATACCATCCACATGCAAATTGAAAAATTGAATGTAGTTAGGATACTTTAAAACTAGAGGAGTTATCAATAGCTCATAAATGCTCACTCACAGTTCATAGACCAAATGAAAGATGATGTTGACAACTTTAATAATGCTCGCAATGATATAATACAAGCATAAAGATAATCAATAAAATTATAGAAATATTGTATTTTACCTAAGAAATATTGCATATCATTCACACACTTTAGAGTAAAAAACTTTAAAATGGCCACAAGTTTGTCAAAATCAACTTGCAAACCTTTACGAGAAATACAATACTCAAGATAAGTTATATTCTTAGACCCAAACACACATATTAAACTAACTTCCTACAACCGATCCAACACTTTATGAACATCATAAACATGCTCCTCCCATATCCCTTTCAAGTGAATTAAAACATCATTAATAAAGTTAGTAGTCACTTTCGGCATATAATAAAAAACTTCATCCATCATCTGCTAAAAAGTTATTAGAGCTTTGTTCAAACCAAATGACATTACCAAGAACTCGTACAAATTAAATAATGTACGAAAAGCAATCTTGGGAACATCTTCTTTGGCCATCAGCACTTACTAGTATCCAGAAGTAATATCTAATTTGGTGAATCAATAACTTCTCCTCAGATAATCTAAAAGATCAACAATGTGAGGAAGAGGGTATACATCCAAGATAGTCACCTTATTTAATGGATAATAGTCAAGGCAGAAGCAAATACTCCTCTTAGGCTTCACCATAAAATGAAATTCACATTCCTAAAGACTTTAAGACATTTAAATAACACACTTTCTTTAATATTTATTTGATGTTCATGTATAAAATCTTGATCTCCTTTTGTAACTAATGTTAAACATGAACCTTGATTGAACAAACATCCCTACTTAGAATAGGATGACATGTTACAATCTTTGCCCTAAAAAACAAGTCAAAGTCGAAGAAATCAATATATTCCTTATTGAGTTGATCCATTGCTACAATATAAAAACTATTAAAGGGATTTGGAGAGGGAATAGAGAAATAAAATAAAAATATAATAAAAATTAATAAAGAGGCAAAAGTGATGGAAGAAGAGGGAGAAGCAAAGGGATGAAAGAGAATAGAAATGAGAGGAATGGAAGAAATAAAAGTAAATATAAAATAATAGAGAGAAGTTTCAAAGTCATATTAGCATAATTATGCAATAGCTAACCCATACCAAAGATGAGATCAAAAGCTTGACTGAGCACCATTTGCAACAATTAAAGTTTAAGCTCAAGATCTCCCACATGTATAGCTAGGTCTACCTCATCCCATACACAAAAATGTGTATAGCCATTGCTATAAAAAATGAAGATTGACTTTACTACATAATGCAATTATAAATAGTAATATGTGGCAATAAGCTGAGCAAGAAGATAACCTTGAGCCTATATCAACTAATACAAAGAGAATAATAGAAGCCTAAAAACAAGCTTAGAAAGTAAACACTAGATAAATTGGTGCTAAATGAACCCTTTAATAATACTCTCAAAAGAAAGATAGAGAGGTACATAAACTTATTCACACGAAACAAGAAATTCCAGAAGCGAATGCCAAATTAATGTTTTTAGAACTAATCTAGTATTACTCAAACCCAAGGACGCTTAACCCCAAGTATTCCAAAACTTTTAACCAATTAAAAAAAGGGGTGCATTCTTGTTCATGAGCCCTTTCACTCTATATTTAAACCATTATAGATTATCTCTTAAATCATTTTCTTTGGTTGTTTATAATTTATTACACTTCTTTACGAATTCACACTAGAGTTGAGAGTTACAGCCAACTCTACTCTTTTGACACCCTACCCCTTAGATCAAACCCAACTAAAACAAATTAGAGTCAATCTCAATATATAATGTGATCTCTATAGCCAAATACCAAATGTAAGTTCCTGAATTTGGACTTTTCAGGAGGTCACCTAACCTATTATTTTATTTAAACCCAAAGACACTTAACCCTAACTATCCTAAAAACCTTAATTAATTGGAAAAATGAGTGTCATAGGTCTTTTCTTTTTATATTTTAACTTCTATAGTTCTATAGATTGTTTTTTAAATTGTTCTCTTTGGTTGCTTATATAATGCTATACCTGGCACGTGTGAAACTCACATAAATGCCAAAAATCATCCTAAGAATAATAAGTAACAATCATTGTAAAGTGAATGAACCAATGGTATATATCATCCTTAAAATTCCCACGAAATTTTTTTGGCTAGATGCGAGAATTGGCAATAAGAGTAGGAGGAATTGTACCATATATTGTGAATATTGCTATCAATTGAGTCTAATTATTCAACTGCAACCATATAGTATCAAAAAACTACACTAACTATTGCTCTAAAGTCAAAGTAAGAGGAAGCTACTACTTTGCCATAAAGATGAACAAAAAAGAAATGTAAAAGAGAAGAAATTGAAAAATCTAGAAGGAAAGTGAGATTTAGATAATGCAAATTAGATATAAACCAAAATCCCAAATCCAAACATTCCTCAAGGACAATTAAAACTACCCTTCACCTCTACCAATATGAGTGGGAAATAAAATGCAAAATATACATATTAATTAACCTAAAAACCTTAACTTACATATAGGAGCAAATAGTCTAGATTGAAACTAATCCGATAGCTATCAAATCCCACTATGCTAATATTAATATACAACATCATAGCTGTACATTTAGACCTCATAAACCTAAATTTTAATTAAATATTTAGTTTTAAATAATTTACAGCATAAACAAACAGGATACTGCTGAAATTTTTATGTAACTGCACTGTAGCACAATTTATAAGAACAACTTACAACATAATTAATAGAATATAAATATCAATACAACTTATAAAGACAGTTTGTAAGAAGAATTTTTCAGACTATTATGCTGCTTTATGTTCTTCAAATCATTGCAAAAATATGTTGCAAAACTTGATTTCAACATAACTTAATATTGCAATTGAGCGGTAGTGAAGCCATGGTTTTTGCACTGAAGGGTTTTTGATTGCCTAAACTGCTGGAAATGGAATTGTTGGACTTGCAAATGAATTCTAATAATTGCTCAAGGATTGCTCAAGCCTCACAGCTTGTCATGAAGTTTTCATTTATTGAGAACAATGGTGCTTAGGTGGTGCTTTAAAAAACACTAATTTGACTATATGAAGTGAGACTGGACTAAACTGGATGGTTCTAGTTTTCCAAGGACTTCTCTAAAGAGTATAACACCAAGCTTAACCTGTTTTGTGAACATTCTTAGAAGTACTTGCAGTTACATGAAAAACTACTTTGTTTTTCAATGGCTCACTTTCATCTTCCCAATGATTCTCTAGAATGATACAAATCTGTTTAAACATTAATTCACTATTTAATTATTTTAGACAAAGAATCCTGCATTATGAGAGGTTTTAGTTGTATTGAAAGCATTCTTCCCCTGTGGCTGCCATTCCTACTCATCACTGTCAAAGACTTTGCAGTGTTGCAGGCAGTCGTGATTGTCGTTGCTGTCTAGGAGGATGATTGTCTTCTTGGTGATATCATCACACTTTCAACCTTGTTGCTATGCTCCACCATGTTGTTGAGGCCCAGTGTGTAACTCCACCCCGATGATCCGTTCCACCTGAGTGACACCCCATGGGTGAGAGAAGCCATTGATGGATGTCAATTCCTGTTGGTAAATGCAGTGTTAATGGTGGTGGTACATCTAAAATATATATTTTCCATCTCTTTTCAATTCAGAGTGGATCACTGATTTTGTAAGGGTAGTTTCTATTGTGCAATGGCTGGTACTAGAATGTGATCCACTGTGGCAGTCTTATCTATTCCATAATGCTGGATTTAGAATAATTTAAAATATTCTTTTTCAATCCAATGGCAAAATAAAGCATATCCATATTAATATTTATAAACACTCTAGTTTGAATTTGATAGACCGTGCAACACTAGAAGTTCCAAGTAGCTTCTTAGGGATAGATCCTTACTTGTACAACACTCCATCCGCTTGGCTTAAATGCACTCGCCCACCTGGCACATCTCCCACAGATTTTACCTTAGTCCAGGAAATGGATGGGAGATGGATCTTGAGCATTTGCATCGTCCTCTTCACTGCAGCGCTATGGCGATTCGTGACGGTCTACTGGTGGAACCCCAGGGCGATCGTGGCGCAGCTGAAGAAGGAGGGCATTCAGGGGCCTCCACCCCGATTCATGGTAGGCCAAATAGCTGAAATCCAGAACATGAGGAGCGCCATCAAGGATCACGACATGGAAAGTTTCAGCCACGACGTCTTCCATCGGGTACATCCTGCGTTGCTCAAATGGCAGAAGCAATATGGTACGTTCATGTCATCACTGATGAATCTCAAAGTTTCGTGTCCAGGGAAGAGATTTGTGTTCTGGTGGGGAACTGAGCCAAGGATATCGGTCTCGGAGCCCGAGATCGTAAGGGAGGTTTTGTCTAAGAAGTTTTCTCAGTTTGATAAATCGGAGGCCGAGCTGCGGTTGGCGAACTTGTTCTTTGGTCGTGGATTGGTTTTTGTTACTGGAGAGGAATGGAGTCATCACCGGCGTCTCGTAGCACCGGCATTTTTTCATGAACGTATTAAAGTGGATATTCATACTATTATCTTCCAATGAAGTCTGGCTGATAAGTGTTTTTTATTCTCCTGTACACAGCAAATGACCGGTACAATCGCAGGGTGCGCGTCTCGCATGCTAGATCAAGTGGAGAAGCTACGAGGAGGAAGAATCCCGAGATTGAAATCTCTGGAGAGGTGCGTCAGATCACAGGAGACGTTATCTCCCATACAGCATTTGGAACTAGCTATCTCAAAGGGCAGAGAGTTTACGAAATATTGTCTAAGAAAGTCCCAGAGCTAGTGCCCAAACTCATCAGCTTTTCCTGGATTCCAGGCTTCAGGTATGTTGGATCATCTACTGAACTGAATCATAATCACTTGCTTACAGGTTTCTCCCACTTCCAGTCAACCTCCGAATGTGGAAGCTTCATCAGGAGTTGGATTCTCTGATCACTGGGATCATAGACGAGCGTCGGAACTCAGTGAAGTCAGGGAGGAGTAATATATACAGGAATGACCTACTCGGATTGATGCTAAAGGAGTGTGACAGCAGCAGTAATTTCACAAGCAGGGATCTGATAGAGGAATGCAAGACATTCTACATTGCAGGGCATGAGACCACAGCCACCTTACTAACCTGGACTTTGATGCTACTGGGAGGCTATCCTGAATGGCAAGAACGCGCCCGTGCTGAGGTACACGAAGTATGTGGCAATGAGATTCCTGATGGCGAGAGTGTCAGTAGGCTCAAGCTCGTAAGTCGATCAATATCTCCTAATTCTAAAACTTAACTTCTTGATTCTTGGACAGCTGGGAATGATCCTTTACGAAACTCTGCGCCTGTATCCACCAGCAAACGAGGTGACCAGGGAGTGTGTGGAGGAGTCTTGGCTGCAAGATTTACACGTTCCAAAAGGAGTATCTGTGTCGTTTGCAATTGCTGGATTGCATCAGGATAAGGAGCTCTGGGGAGATGATGCAGGCCAATTCAATCCGGATCGCTTCAAAGATGGGATCTCAAGATCGTGCAAGCATCCCAATGCTTTCATGCCGTTTTCGTTTGGGCCGCGGGTTTGCGTGGGCCAGTCGTTTGCGATGATCGAAGCCAAAGTCATTCTGGCTATGATACTACAGCGATTCTTGTTCCGGCTTTCACCGAGCTACCGCCATAATCCTGCAATGAAGTTTGGCTTGAAGCCTATCCATGGAGTGCCGCTTGTACTCAGTAAAATGTGATGCACATTAAAAGTTCAAAAAAATTATGTTCGGTGAACTAGCCCCAGGTTCCAACAGAGGTTTCTGGATCTACCACCAAGTGAACTCGCAGGCTTCTTGAACGATCCAGAGCCAAGATGGCGCTGCCTCGTGGGTGTTCTTGATTGCAATATTGCTATCAGTCTCTTTGTTTTTGTTGTTTAGTGGAGCCCACTCATGATTTCAAGATGTTGCTCAAACTTTGTCATGAGGATGGTGTCCTTGTTGGTGGTTCCATGGGTACAATACCCAAGATATGCTACAATGGGAGGTGTTTGTTCAATGTTGCAGCTATCTCTAGACTGTTCACTGTTGTGGTTCCCAAAACCACAATCTTGGAGGTGAGTGTCGCAAGTTGGAAGAGTACATTCAACACACGTGGCAAGAGTAAGTGTTGTGTGTTTCATGGCAAGAGTAAATGTGAGTGACTTTGTGTTTTTGGCATATGGAAAATTTACGCTAGATGTGGGATTTTTGGTGTATAATAACCCCATATATAAAATCCCTCTTTGCTTTTGTGATGTTGATACCTTATTAGTCAATTGCTATATCACTAGTTAATTATGGGACAGCTCATATCATTTGGAGATTGTCAGCTTTGATTTAAATAATGTTAACAGCCTAGATTTTATATTAAAAACTGGAGTGCACGAAATACATAAATGTGTAGAAAAAAACCCTAGTTTATATATTAGTCTAGATTGAAATCAATCTAATGGCTATCAAAATCCCACCATGTTAATAATTAATATATAGCATTATATTGTCACTTAGGATGATGTCTAGTATTTATGCAAGTTTCCCTTATATCTTTAAGGGATGGCATTGCAATAATGGTTTAAGTGTGTGGTGGTGGATGAATCTGATGAGATTAATGAATATTTCAGTCATGGTTCTTGAAACGTGGTGGGTTTTGGCTTAGTAGAGATGACGCACCAAGTACATGGTCACACAAAAGCCTCACTTGCAAGTCCAGGATAAAAGTAAGGTGGCCAGGACTATTCCATTCTAATTTCCAGCTTCCCAACAATGGTGAAAGTAATGGCCAAGTGACAAGTTTTTCCTTGCATTGATTCATAGTATGCATGTTTCTTGAGCATTTGTTTCCAAGTTTGGGCCTTAGTCTTTATTTGAATACTTCCTAGCACTTACTCCATTTGTTTACTTTGCATGAATCAAGCATCAATGTCTCACTATAGTCATAATTAATGACATGTGCATATGTTTATGGTGGATCAAGCAAGTAGCAAATAGAAATAGGATGCTAGACTTGCAGTCAGGATGGAGGTCGTGTGGAGGTTGTGTAGAATATGTTAGATATATTCCACAGTTTATAGTGAGAGTCTATTCTAGGGTTTTATCAGAACATACCTTTCTTTTGTTCTCAAGTTCTCCTCTTCACAACCTGGGAAGTAAAGGAGAACACAGTTTCAACCTCGAATTGAATATTATGAGAAAATTGTAGCCAAGGAAAACTAAAAAGACAACCACTAGGCATTCACTCTGTGATTTTCTTATATTTACTTTCGACTTTAAAAGAAATTGTTTCATACTTGTGTGGTTACAACAGATTTACACCCCTCATCCCATCCACAAGTATAACATGCTTCTCTTGTTGCCATGCAAGGAATCGGTATGTACATTTTACATCCTTAAATGGTCTTTTGATCATTTGAAATAGGAAGAAGTCACAAATTTTGCAGCACCATTATTGATGTTGCATAATTGGGAACTGGAGTTTGCAACTTGGGCTCCACAAATACACATTATATGTTAATCATTAAAAACTCTTGACAATCTTATATGCTGGAAATACCAAAGCATAGAGAATATGAATTTTCTATCTAAAGATGGATAATAAAAAAAAAGTATTACTCAAAATGGAAGCATTCAAAGCAAGATCGCATCAAATTCAATGTTTCACTAATGTTGTACTTTAGATGTAGCCATTTTAAAATCAATCAAGTAAAAAGCTTGGTCAATATATTGTTATTTTTTGACTACTAGTTACTTATGCCATTGTAGATTGTGGATGAAGGCCACTGTTTAAAGAGCAAAGAGTCGAAGTTATTTCAAACATTACTTAATATATCATCAAGTTCTTTTAACTGGCACACCTTTGCAAATTTTTTATTTTCTTTTGATCCTCTTACAACCATAGCATTTGCCACTGCAGAATAATCTGGACAAGCTTGTTACTTTGATGAATTTTCTTGATGCTAGCAAGGGAGCTACAACCTGACTATATGGATTTTATTTTCTTGTTCACGCTTTTTTCAAGCTTAGAAGAGTTCAGCAGGAGTTTAGAGACCTTAACCAGGAAGAACAAGTGAGCAAGCTGCATAAGATGCTGCCCTCACATTCGTTTCAAAGTAAGCAGTAGTTTAGTTTTTTATTTGTTCTCTAACATTGCCATGCAACAAAATAAGGGGTCCAAAATTTGTACTAAAGCCCCTACCTCCCAAGAAGGAGCTAATGCAGTGTAGAAAGAACTATATAAAGAAAATCTAACTCGAAACTTGAGACACTGAACAAGCAAGGATGGTCGTGCATCACTACAATTACCAATAGGTCTCTTTGAACAATGTTGTTATGGAGTTGTGAAAGCTGTATGGACACCTGTTGAGCCTCATTCCAAAAATGAGGGAAAAGAGAACACTTATAAGTTAGTCAATGCATATTACATTTTGATTCGGATAGACAGAATAGGGTTGTCAGCATATATTATTATGCCCCCCCCCCTCTCTCTCTATGTCTGTGTGTCTTCCCAAGGTGTGTCCCTTTTTCCCATAGAGATGTACTTGTAGATATCATAGAAGGATCACTAGATACAAAAGCACATATCACATAAAAATGACTACATATAAATGTCTATATCATTGAAATGATAACTAGATATAAGAT
>NW_003314276.1:1737085-1880260 GCF_000143415.4 Selaginella moellendorffii
CAAATGTGGTGAGTTATTATAGCACATTTTTGCAAGTCCTAAATAACTTACCTAATCAATTTGGTCTCTAGAGATATAGCATCACAAATAATCCTCTAGCTGCCAATTCACCCTTTTTGTTTATCCATCTGTTAAAAAGTGTTAGTGCCCTCAAACTTGACTTAATACATAATACCTATTTGTGGGTGATAAGCTATGCTGAATTTTAACTTGGTGCGATATTATTCTAAGAGAGTTCTCCAGAACCTACTGATGAAAATCTTATCTCGATTTGAGATAATCTCTTCTGGCCTTCCCCACACTCAAACCACTTATTCAAAGAACAGTTTTGCCACATTTTCCGTATCCACTTTTGTTGTGATGGGTATGAAATGTGTTATCTTCGAAAACCGGTCCATCACCATGAATATTACATCAAACCCTTCACTTGGGGGGAGTCATGTGATGAAGTCCATCATAAAACATTTCCATGAATGATCTGGAATTGGGAGGCTTTGTAACAAGTCCCCACTAGCCTTAGTCACAATTTTGACCTACTAACATGTTGGACATGTTTTTACATAGTTTTGGACATCCTTAGCCATGTCTGGCCAGTGATACTTCCTCTTACGTAAGTTTATTGTCTTAGGCACTTTGCCATGTCCTGCAAGAGGTTCATTATGACACTCTTCTAATGCTACCTTCCTTAGCTCCCCTTGTGGAACATACACGTTTGTTTGTTTATAATAGATGAGTCTATTGCATTCTGCATAGCCTGTCTTCTCTTCCATAGGTGGCTTCCCTCTCTGTGAGCATCCTATGCCTCCTGGTTCCTTAGCAATGCTAGACCATCATTTTCATACGCTATCCACACATCATCCCAAAAGATTGTTGTCATGCTAAATATCGTTAACTTCAAGCTTGCTTTTCGACTTAAAGCATCTGCCATGATGTTGCTTTTCCCAGGTTTATACAGAACTTCACAATCAAACTTGGCCAAAGCATTAGCCTACCGACCCTACTTCCCTCTCAGGTTGGCTTGTGACAAGAAGTGTCTTGTTACCACACTATCCGTGTAAACTTTGAAGTGTCTCCCAATGTAGTGTTGCCACTCCTTGAGCACCTTGACCACTGTAAACAATTCCTTCTCATGGGCAACCACTTTTGCTAAGCTTTATCCAACTTTTTTGAGAAGAATGCTACTAGATGGTTATCTTGCTTGAAACCTACGCCCAATGCAAAGTCTAAAGCATCTATTTCTACTTCAAAGTTTTTACCAAAGTCTGGTAACACTAACATATGAGCTTTCCTCAACTTCCCTTTGAGGTGGACAAATGTTGCTTCGCATTCTGTTATTTATACCATCTTCCCTTTTCCCGTTTGGTCTGTTAAAGGTAGAGTTACTCTTAAATAGTGTTTGATAAACTTTCGGTAGTAGTTGTATAGCCCAAAAATGCCCTTAACTCTTGTACAATTGATGGTCATTCCCATTCCTAGATCGCTTGGACCTTTTCAAGGTCCACCTTGAGCCCGTGCTTGCCCACCACATATTCGAGAAATTTTACCTTTTATTGAGCAAAGTCACATTTGCTCTCTTTAGCATATAGTTGGTGTTCCCTTAGTTTTTCAAACACCTTTGTCAAGTGTTCAGCATACTCTTTTAGCGTCTCACTATAGATCAAGATATCATCAATGTAGATAACTACGAAATGATCCAGATAGGGTACAAAAATGTGGTTTATCAGTGCTGAGAACGTCACTAGTGTATTGCACAGCCCAAAGGGCATTATTAGAAACTCAAATCTTCCATACCTTGTCTGATAGGTTGTCTTCTCGACATCTTCTTCTGCTACCCGGATCTAGTAGTATCCTGACCTTAGGTCAATTCTCGAGAAGTATTTCACCTTTCCCAACCTATCAAATAGGTCCTCAATCCTTGGTAAAGGGTATTTGTTCTTCTTTGTATACTTGTTGAGAAACTGATAGTCTATGCACATGCGTATAGATTCATCTTTCTTTTTCACAAATAGCACCAATGCACCATACGATGACTTGCTCAACATAATATACCCTTTTTTCCACCAACTCTTCAAAGCTCCTCGAGTTCTTTTTCGTTCAACTAATAAGGGGGATGAACCACCGCATTAGCACTCTCGTCCAGCTCGATCTTATGTTCTATCTGTCGTATGGGGGGTAATCCCGCCAGTAACTCCTCTAGCATGGTATTTCAAAATTGGTCTAACACCCATTGAATCATTAAAGGTATTTCTTCTATTCCCATATTTTTGTCACTCCTCATTAAGAGTAAGCACAAAAATGTTGTCTTGGTTCCTTTAGTGAGTTGTCCTTCTGTGGACACTAGGTTCAAGTAAGAGTTTTTAGCCTTACTTTGCCATGTCGCCCATGTTCGTGATAAGGATCCTCTTCACCATGAATGCATTCACATACTCTTGAATGGTTCCCGCATACTTCAGCCTGCTTAGCTCATCCCTTAGATGTAAAGTAGCATTTGATGGAACATAGGTTGCACAAATCCTCACCTCATCATTTCCCAAGTGGCCACCAGTCCTTCGTTGGTTTTTGTTGTTCTCCACCAAAATTTAGCATTATCTACTAAGTATGGTTTTGCACATAGGACCTTCTCCAATCTCGGTAACTATAACGCTCGGAAGTAGTCCTCCATATCGTAAAATCAATCCTTCACCACCTTATAGTTGTTCATTCCTTTAAAAATTGGTGGGGGCTTTGGTTTGTACTTAGGAATTATTTGGGGGACTGAGTGCACTTCAATTTGTTCAACCTTGTTCAGTTCTACCTCAGTCCCCACCAAAGGGTTCACACCTTCTACACTGTCAGCCTCTACATTCTTTTACTTAATTTCCACTTTTCGTCACGCTTTAGCTTATGTACAAGGGTCTTCAACAAGGCATTAGTCTGTGCCAATTGTCCTTCTAGAACATCCAATTGAACCTTGGATAACCGAACCTCTCCATTGGACTCCTATTTAGAAGATTCCTCATTGGAGTCCTCCTCATACAAGGATTCCTCATCCATAACTTTTTGTTCAATTGGAGGCTTTAGCTCTGAAGGAGGTTCTGTCTCCGCCTTGGTTATTTTATACTCTGTTTTAGCCATCTCCTAGCAATCCACCTTTATCCTTTGCTAAAATTGAGGAAAATGCTCCAATACTAAATTGTAAGCCACAAATTTTTCTTTTCCAATTTGCTAACTTACCTTATTTATCCGACCACCACAGCCTTAGCCTCAATTAAGTTCCCTCGCCAAGGTTTCTGCCTATTATACCAACTCTTACTTAATCCTACTTGGTTTTAGCAATTCACTATACGAGCAACGGAGCATTAACCATCCATCTATGGATTCCCAAATTCTCTCTCAATCCCCCTCCCTAGGTTAATTTGGACTTAAGGTTCAGCTACACTCCCTATAGGGACAAGAAGCAAGCACACCCAGCTATAAGCTCTTGAGTTTGGCCTCCCTGAAAAGTCACCCAGCCCAGTACTATTCAAACTCAAGGATACTTAACCCTAAATATCCCAAGACACTTAATTGATTGGAAAAAGGGGTGTATTTTTGTTCATGGGCCTTTTCTCTCTATATTTGAACCCCTATAAATCATCTCTCAAGTCGTTCCCTTTGATTGCTTACACCAACCTTCAGATTCCTAACACCCCTTGGTACAACAAAACTTGATCATAGGACCCTCTAAATCACAAACCTTGGATGCAACACTTGCTTCAAGAGGGGGAAAACACCATGGATTAATAGCCCAGTATGGGTACCCCTACCCCACCACTTCCATCCCAAAGGAAAGGCCCAAGCCCCTAGGAAGGGCGAGGACTAATGAGCCGCAAAATACTCAAGTGGGGCACCATTCCACATGAGTCGGGAGCACTATAATCGGTTTCCCTTTCAAGAGTGGGAGCTGCTCTTGAGCACTTCCTTGGGTGGCCCCTCCGGCACCACCCGAGTCCATGCTCACTCCCACCCAAGGCCTTGAACTCTCAGACTTAACCTCGGACTCTGTCTCGGACTTGATCTCGGACTTGGTCTCAGACTCGAGCTTGGATCTCAGTCTCGGTCTCGAACTTGGTCTTGAACTCAGTCTCGAACTCGGTCTCGAACTCAATCTCGAACTCGGTTTCAGAGTCGGTCTCGGAGTCAATCTCAAACTCATCTTGAACTCGGTCTTAGATCAATCTCGAACTCGATCTCGGACTCTATCATCCGATGAACTCTTTATCATTTTAGTCATGCTTTCGAGGATCCTTCAGCCTATAACACCTTAGGGAGTTGGTTCCTTACAACTTATTACTACTGATGTTTCAGTATAAGTTTGCAAAAGTGGCTATTCTTTTAACATAGTTGTTACATAAAAACATGCCATTAAAGTGGAAGAAGCCACAAGAGGAGAGTTTTGTGGCACTAAAATAATTGTTGAGTGAGGCTCTAGTGCTTTGCATTGCTGATCCATCAAAACCTTATGAGGTGACATGTGATGCGAGTGGTTATGCACTAGGAAGAGTTCTTATACAAGAGGGATAGCTTATTGTATATGAGAGTCAAACTTTGAATCCCCCAGAATAATGCTATTCCACATATGAGCAAGAGTTACTCTCTATTTTTCATGCTTTGCAGGTGTGGTGGCACTATCTTTATGGTGCAGTGTTTATAGTGTTGATGGATCACAAACCACTTGTGTATCTTTTCACACAAAAGAAGTTCAACACTAAGCAAGCTCGTTGAATAGTCAAACTCATGGAGATTGGAGAGTTTTCTATTGATCATCGTCCGGGAAAATCAAATATGGTGGTAGATGCTTTATCTCTTGTTCGTCATGTGACGGCATTATAAACACAATTTTGTCGTCATTTGGGTAAAGTGGTTAACGAGTTTGGGCAGTTGGTTGAGCGTGCTGGCTCAGGATGTTGAGGTGGCCTCTTTATGCAACTAAATGGAAGCCCATTTCTCATTGGTTGATAGGATTCTCTATTACAATAGCCATGTATATTTACTACAGTTGGCTGCGTTAATTACTCAAGTTTTATTCCACTATCATGATCATCCAAAGGTTAGTCATTTTGGGGGGAAGAAGATGTATGAATTGATTAAGCACAATTTTTATTGGAGGAATATAAAGGGTAATATCCTCAAGTATTGTAAATCATGCGAGCTTTCTCAGCAAATAAAGGTGCCACAGGAGAAGCTGGAAGGACTTTTGCAACCTTTACCTATTCCTTAGAGCTGTTGATATAGTATCTCTATGGACTTCATCACTTGTTTGCCATGAACACAGAGGCAAAAGGAGCAAGAATGGGTCATAATGGATTGGTTAATGAAGTATGTGTAGTTGTTGGCTCTTTAGAAGACTATCACTACCTTATATTTGGCTACGGTCTACTTGGAGAAGGTTTTTCCTGATTTTGGTTTACTGAAAGACATCATTAGTGATCGAGATTCAAAGTTCACAAGTGGATTTTGGAAGATCTTTGCGAAGGTTATACAAGTGACTTTAAAACTCTTAAGTGGAGATCATCCTCAGATAGATGGTCAAACTAAGCATGTGAATCAAGTGGTGGAGGATATGCTATGTTGTAGTGTTGGTCAAAGGCAAGGACAATAGGATCTATATCTTTCATTGGTGCAATTTGTTTACAATAATAGCTAACACAGTGGAACCAAACTAAATCCTTACTTTGCCATGTTTGGAAGGCATCCCCAAGTAGGGGTGGAGTTGGGATTACATTTGAGTAAGGACGTTCAAGATAAGCTTGATTCTGAGGCAACTGATCTAGCCACAGAACTTGATGAGATTCTAGTGGTGTGTAAACGAAATTTGCAGGCAACTCAAGATAAAGTGGAAAAGTTTGCTAATGAGCATCGTCAATTCCAGAAATATAATGTGGGTAATCTCGTCTTCTTGCGAGTGATATTTCTGTCAAGTGAGCGGCAGAACACTTGGTGCCTTTATGGATAGGGAAAAGTGACAAACTTTCCCATTGATATGCTGGTCTATATGAAGTGCTAGAGTGCATTGTTAAAGCGGCTTATCGGGTGTGGCTACTAGCTGGGGTGAAAATTCATCCAGTATTTTATGTCATCCAGTTGAAAGGTAGACTATCTCGGAGTGATGGGCCCAATACCTTATTGATATATACGGTTGTGGAAGATAACTAAGAGCTTGAGTAAGGTTCCCCAGAAAGGGTGATCACTGGTACAACTCATCCTTGGGACAAGGACTTTGGGTTAGAATTGTTAGGCACCAGCTTTGACCACATGGTCAACATTAGTGAAAAGGAGGCTTAAAGGTATATTAAGGCATGTTAGGGTAAGGACTTAACCTACCCTAGGGTTCACAATGGGTTGGGTGGTGAGGAATCTCAAAAGGTGGCATAGCATAGTCTAGGGAGATTAGATCTCTATCTTTGTTAGGCGCCAGCTTTGACTACGTGGTCAACGTCGGTCAAAGGGAGGCTCAAGGGTATATTAAAGCATGTTAGGGTAAGGGACTAAGCTACCCTAGGGCTCACAGTGGAGCGGCAGTGCAGTGGAGCTTTTGAGGTAGCTTGGGGGTGGTTGGGTGGTGAGGAACCTCAAGAGGTGGCGTAACATAGTCTAGGGCAACTAGATCTTTGTCTTTTTGCGCCGGATCATAACATTGGTATCAGAGGAGTTGGTTGCGATGGCTAACCAAGCTGAACGCTGGAATCCTATTGTCGATGGTGGTGCAGACGATGGTGCCGACGAAGCTGCGGAGATTTGGACCATTCAAGATGTGGTCCATGAGCTACGAGCCCTTAATAAAAATCAGCAAGAGATGCAAGACGAGATGCATGGCATGATGGATACCATGCATGGGTGTGTTGAAGCACTCGAGGCTGGATGGGGTAGCGCTCCAAGTAAGCCTTCTTTGGTAGATCGACTCAAGATTCCAACTTTTTCCGATGATGGTGGTGTGGACAAGTGTCTCGCTTGGCTAGCCAATGTGAAGAAGTTCTTGGCTGCTAGAGGAACTCTAGATGCAGAGGCTTTAGTGGCTATTCCAATGGTTTTGCGTGATGCGGGTCTTCGATGGTGGAATTGGCTTGAGGAGTCCCGTGTTGCAGATAAGAAACCACTAGTGTCTACCATGGATGAATTTGAGGCTACTTTCTGTTTACATTTTGCCCCTCATTACAATGTGGAGAATGCTCATACAGAACTTCGACATTTCCAGCAAGGGAAAATGACACTTGGGGACTATATTGAGAAGCTTACTCGCTTGATTAGTCGTGTTCCAATGAAGGATCCAGATCAAAACAAGTCCTACTTCATTGATGGCCTATATAGTGAGAGCATGCGGCAACACTTGCATCATTCTCAGCCTACAAAGAGTTTGGAGGACCTCTTTGGAGGACAATGACAAACACAAGTCTTGCAAGCGTTCCCAGAGTCCTTCTATCGAGAATCGTCATGATGATTGCCGTGGACACAAGGATAGAAACAAGCATCATAAGTTGAAGTCGGTGGTGACTACTTCAGATGCACAGGGGTCCAAGAAGCAGAAGTTCTTTGTGAAGAATTATAAACAAGGTTGTCATCATTGTGGGGAACTTGGACACTACAAGGCTGATTGTCCGCAGTTGAAGAACAAGCAACAGGACAAGAAGAATGGCCAATCTTCTTCTCACGGTAAGTTAGATACTAAAATTGCAAACTTTGCAGCGTGAGGATGAGGAGAACGACCATTCCGGTCGGAGGAAGCGACTTTCGATCGTTGCTCGTCAGCTCAACTATGTGTGGAACAAGATGGAGCTTGAAGATACGCGTGAATCAGCCTTAATACTGGAGGGCGTGTTTCGTGGCTATCCAGTGCAGATTTTACTGGATAGTGGGAGCGATGACAACTTTGTTTTGGCAAAGTTTGTTGTAGAGCATAGCCTGGTCACACGCGGCATTCTTCCATACACAGTGGAAGGTGCAGCTACCTCTACTCAGCATTTTGATGCTTGTGTCGAGGGGCTGGAAGTGTTGGTTGGCAAAACTACACTTGTGGAGACTTTTTATCTTGCAGATATTCATCATGTGGATCTCATTCTCGGGATGCCATGGTTGGTGAAGGTGGATCCAGAGATAAAGTGGAGTATTAAGCATATCTCATTGGAGTATGGTGGCATTAAAGATGTGTGGTTTGGTGAGGGTGTTCAACCACTAGTTGTTATGCTCTCTGCTACATCTTTGAAGTGGGCTTGTCGTAATGGAAAAGCACTTTCGAGTTACTTGCTGTTTGTTCATGACTTGGGGGACTAAGGCACGTGTGGGGGAGAAGCAGCAGTACAGGATGTACTGGACGAGTTTTCTGATGTTTTTCCATCTAAACTTCCTCATGGATTGCCTCCGTTACGAGGTGTGGAGCATGGGATTACATTGGAGCCGGGGACGCGACCAATTTACCGGCGTCCATTTCGGTTAAGTTATGCGGAGGAGCAAGAAGTTCAACGATAAGTCAAGGAGTTACTTGAGTTTGGATTTATTCAGCCAAGTAAGTCTCCATTTGGTGCTCCGGTCTTGCTTGTGAAGAAGAAGGACGGTTCAATATGAATGTGTATTGACTACTGCGCTTTAAACAAGAAGACAGTGAAGGATAAGATGCCAATGCCATGTGTGGATGATATCTTGGACAAGCTTGGTGAAGCACAAGTGTTTACCAAGATTGATCTGAGGAATGGATATCATCAGATTGCAATGGATGATGCATCTATCTCCAAGACGGCATTCAACACAAGCTTCAGACATTTTGAGTTTACAGTTATGCCGTTTGGTTTGACAAATGCACCAGCCACATTTACTCGGTTGATGACAGAGGTATTTGGGCGTTATCTTCATGAGTTTGTAGAGATTTTCTTGGACGATATTTTAGTTTTTAGCAAGAATATGGAGGAGCATAGGGTGCATTTGCGCAAGGTTCTTTTGTTACTCCGAGACAGCAAACTTTATGCGAAGAAGAGCAAATGTGAATTTGCAAAGTCGGAGGTGGAATATCTAAGCCATATTGTGACATCTAAGGGTGTCAAGACCAATCCAAAGAAGGTGGCTGTGGTGGAAACCTGGCCTACACCAATTATGGTGGTCGAGTTGCGCAGTTTTCTTGATATAGCTAGTTACTACCGACATTTCCAGCATAAGTTTGCAGAGGTGGCTATTCCTTTGACACAGTTGTTACGCAAGAATGTGCCATTCGAGTGGAAGAAGCCACAAGAGGAGAGTTTTGTGGCGTTGAAGCAATTGTTGAGCGAGACTCTAGTGCTTCGCATTGCTGATCCATCGAAACCTTACGAGGTGACATGCGATGCGAGTGGTTATGCACTAGGAGGAGTTCTCATGCAAGAGGGACAGCCTATTGCATATGAGAGTCGAACTTTGAATTCCGTGGAGCAATGCTATTCCACATATGAGCAAGAGTTACTCTCTATTGTTCATGCTTTGCGGACATGGCGGCACTATCTTTATGGTGCAGTGTTCGTGGTGTTGACAGATCACAAACCACTTGTGTATCTTTTCACACAGAAGGAGTTGAACACTAGGCAAGCTTGTTGGATGGTCAAACTCATGGAGTTTGGGGAGTTTCCTATTGAGCATCGTCCGGGAAAATCAAATGTGGTGGCAGATGCGTTATCTCGTGTTCGTCATGTGACGACATTACAAACACAATTTTGTCATCATTTGAGTAAGGTGGTCAGCGAGTTTGGGCAGTTGGTTGAGCATGCTCAGGCTCAAGATGCTGAGGTGGCCTCTTTGTGAGACGATGGAAGCCCCTTTCTCATTGGTGGATGGGATTCTCTACTATAATGGCCGTGTATATTTGCCACGGGTGGATGCATTAATTACTCAAGTTTTATTCCACTATCATGATCGTCTAGAGGCCGGTTATTTTGGGGGGAAAAAGACGTATGAGTTGATTATGCACAACTTTTATTGGAGGAATATGAAGGCTGATATCCTGAAGTATTGTAAATCATGCGAGCGGGTTAAGGTGCCACGGGAGAAGCCGGGGGGACTTTTGCAACCTTTAACTATTCCTCAAAGCCGTTGGTGTAGTATCTTTATGGACTTCATCACTTGTTTGCCACGAACAAAGAGGCAAAAGGAGCAAGTATGGGTCATAGTGGATTGGTTGACAAAGTATGTGCGGTTGTTGGCTCTTCGGAAGACTGTCACTGCCTCAGACTTGGTTGCGGTTTACTTGGAGAAGGTTATTCATGATTTTAGTTTGCTGGAGGACATCATTAGTGATCGAGATTCAAAGTTCACCAATGGATTTTGGAAAAGCTTTGCAAAGGCTATGCAAGTGACTTTGAAACTCTTGAGTGGAAATCATCCTCAGACGGATGGGCAAATTGAGTGTGTGAATCAGGTGGTGGAGGATATGCTACGTTGTAGCATTGGTCAAAGGCAAGTACAATGGGATCTATATCTTCCGTTGGTGCAATTTGCTTACAACAATAGCCAGCACAGTGGAACCAAACTAAATCTTTATTTTGCCATGTTTGGAAGGCATCCTCGAACAGCGGTGGAGTTGGGTTTGCATTTGAGTAAGGACATTCAAGATAAGCTTGATTCCGAGGCAACTGATTTGGCCACAGAACTTGATGAGATTTTGGTGGTGTGTAAACAGAATTTGCAAGTAGCTCAGGATAGAGTGGAGAAGTTTGCCAATGAGCATCGCCAATTCCGGGAATATAAGGTGGGTGATTTCGTCTTTGTTCGAGTGATCTTTCCGTCAAGTGAGCGGCGGAACACCTTGGTGCCTTTACGGACAGGGAAGAGTGATAAACTTTCCCATTGATATGCTAGTCCATATGAAGTGCTGGAGCGCATTGGTAAAGCGGCTTATCGGGTGCGGCTGCCAGCTAGGGTTAAAATTCATCCAGTATTTTATGTCAGCCAATTGAAAGGTGTACTATCTCGGAGTGACAGGCCCAATGCCTCCTTGATGTATATGGCTGTGGAAGATGGACCAAGAGCTTGAGCAGGGTTCCCCAGAAAGGGTGATCACCGATACAACTCGTCCTTGGGACAAGGATTTTGTTGGGGGGGAAGAATTGTTAGGTGCCAGCTTTGACTACGTGGTTAACGTCGGTCAAAGGGAGGCTCAAGGGTATATTAAGGCATGTTAGGGTAAGGGACTAAGCTACCCTAGGGCTCACAGTGGAGCGGCGGCGCAATGGAGCTTTTGAGGTAGCTCGGGGGTGATTGGGTGGTGAGGAACCTCAAGAGGTGGTGTAGCATAGTCTAGGGCGACTAGATCTCTGTCTTTTTGCGCCGGATCATAACAATCTTTTTGTGCCGGATCATAACAACAAGAAAGGAGGGAGTATCCATAAATCAGGAGTAAGAGGAAACCTTAAAAGATGCATTTTGGACGGGTTTCTACATCCAATACATTTAGAATATGTTTAGATATTTTAGCATATTATCTAACGGTTAGAATGTACTTAGATTAGGTTTTAATGTAATAGATTACATTAAAAAGAAATAAATATATTTGAAAGTCAAGCCAAGTAGGCCTATCATAATCTCATACATTACATACAAATGCAACAAAAAGATATCATGCTTGATTTTTGGACTTTTATTACATTTATGTTTAAAGTTTTGGCCCAATACTTTGGTGCAGATATAGCAATGATGTCATACTTCATTTGTATGAGCTGCTTCCACACATAAAAGTTATCTTGATTGATTTTGAGCTAAGATTTATTCACAACTTATGAAGAATGCATATATTCAAATACTATGGTTGCAAAGACTTCTTTACATAGAAAATGTCAAGATTTACACTTTCAAGTTGCAATATTATAAACATCTTTACTTTTGTATAATTAATTTTGTATGTTGTGTAATTACATTTACAATATTGAAAAACTTAAAATGAACTTATCCAAAATGTTGAAGTGATTTTTTTTACTGATTACTCTATCCCTGATCTACAGATAAATATCTGATTATATTTAATGTTAGCTGTCTTTTATATTAATTAAAATATTGCAATATTATATTTAATCTTTATGTGTAAAATAATTAATTAAAAATCTAAAAACAAATAACTCTTTGCATATGATATGGTACTTTCCTTCTAATATAAAATTATTTTATGTTCCATCAAACTTGAATTAAAAAGATATATATTGTAGTGGATGTTGATGGTGTGATTGTAGCTAATGCTAATATCTTTCACTAAGTACAAAATGTTATAATTGATGTATTAAAGAAAATATGAAATGCATATCACAACTTCCAAAACAACAACAAACATTTTACATTTATTCAAATTATAGAGAACAAATTTAGCATGGCGTGTTTTGAGTTTTGATGAAGAAGCTACATTGACTTTTCTTGATATTGTGAAAATGTATATATTCCAATGCCAAATGAGGTTTAGTATCATCCCTGATGATCCCTGCCATCTGAGCGACACCTGTACATCTAAGATATATGTTTTCCATCTCTTTTCAATTCAGAGGATTTTGTAGGGGTAGTTTCTATTGTGCAGTGGCTGGTGAAGCAATGTAAGCCCAAACTAGTGTGATCCACTGTGGCAGTCCTATCTATTCCACAATGCCAATTGATGGCTATATTCTAAACTATGCTGTTTCAATCCAATGGCTAGAAAAATATTTGTATACTGAGTGTATCCATATCAATAGTATTAGTTTGAATTTGACGTACTTGCGATGTCATCCAATATCATTGAAGAGTGGGGAACCACACCACAAACCAATGAGTACAGTGTAACGGTACAAGTTCCAAGTAGTTTCTTAGGGATAGATCCTTATTTGTATCCATCTGCTTGGCTCGCCCACTCCCACACATTTTACCCTTAGTCATTTTACCCTTAGTCCAGCAAATGGATCTTGAGCACTTGCATCATCCTCTTCACCGTAGTGCTATGCCGATTCGTGACGGTCTACTGGTGGTGCCCCAGGGCAATCGCGGCACAGCTGAAGAAGGAGGGCATTCAGGGGCCTCCACCTGGACTCATGGTAGGCCAAATAGCTGAAATCCAGAACATGAGGAGTGCCATCAAGGATCACAACATGGAATTTCAGCCACGACAATTTCCATTTCCAACATCCTGTGTTGATCAAATGGCGGAAGCAATATGGTATGTTCTTGTCATCCCTGATGAATCTCAAAGCTTTGTTCCTGATGATCATGGTCTAGGGAAGAGATTTGTGTTCTGGTGGGGAACTGAGCCAAGGATATGTAGAGACAAGTGATGACAACTCTCCACATCAGCAAAGAAGACAAGTCATTCATCCAAGACACCAACCGCCAAGCGTCACACCCATACTGTTATGTACATAACCATACCAAAGCAATGAAGTCGACAAAGCATTCCGCACAAAAAACACATATCTACATGGTATCAGGTTTGTTTCAATCCTGATGGCAAAACATTGGCAAACACAACAATGCGACGAGCAGGACTGCTCTAGGGCTCTCGCAGTCCTTGCTAGGGTGGAACGACAGATTCAAGAACGCAAGTGAGCACAACATGATGTCCATCTGTGCCTCTGCCCTAATTGTCACTCTGTGTGCATGGCGTCTGGGTGTCCCTTCCAGCAATTCCCACTGCCTCCTCCCCCCCCCCCCCTCGCCTCTAGCTTACTCCGCTGTTTTGTCCTTTCTTCTAGAAACTAATGGCTACTAGTACTCCACCTCACACTACATCTAGAACCACCCTAGCTAGCACCATGGCCACCCCGGCTGGCAACTAGGATGTAGGATGGGAGAAGCTACTCCAGAATTTCACGAGTGAGAACTTCATGACTTGGAAGACCAAAGTCCAATTAATCTTAATGGTAAAAGATTGTTGGGATTTGGCCTTGCAGGCTACTTGGGACTCCAAGAACCGCAAAGCACTTTCCATGATTGGATTGGGTCTTGGAGATGAATTTATTTATCTCTTTAATCTATAAACATCTGCCAAGGCCAATTGGGACTCAATCTTTGCAGCTAAAGCCGTTAATGTTAAATTGGTTCTGACCCAGAAATTTTTCTCCCTATGCATGCAGCCTGGTGAGACAATGGCAGCATACATCGGGAAGCTCAAGGGCTTAATGCAACAGTTGAAGGAAATAGGTGTTGTAGTTTCTGCTAACTATGCAAAAGCCTTTCTACTCTACTCTGTATCCCCAGAGTTGCAATAATCGTCCTCCATGCTCTCTTTTGTCCTAGGCAAAACCATGGAGGAGCTCTACTCTGATCTACTTGAGGAAGAATGCAAGATTACTGAGCGTCAAGCTGGCCATCAAAAATCCCCTCAGACTGCTTGCAAGTAGGCCTTGTTTCTTGGTAAGAAATAATCAAGTGGGGAGCAGAGGAAAGGAGGCACTAGCCATGGGCCTCGTATTTCTTCCATTACAACTCCCAACTCTGGATCTAACTTCTCCAAGAAGAAAAGGGTCCTTGCAACTATTGTGGAAAGACGGGGCATGTCAAGCATGAGTGTCGTGCAAAGAAGGCTACCACCCAGCGCATGCTCGTTGTTGATGATGGCTCTTTACCCGTCACCGGTGTCTACTCTTGAAGTTCTATCTCCTTTCATATGACTCCTTTAAGGTTTGCATTTCACACTTACAAGGGTCTTCAAGCTCCACAATAGGTTTATGTTGGCAACAAGCGACCACTCCAAGTGGAAGGTTGTGGCATGGCAGTGATCAGGCTACCCAATGGACCTCTTAAGGAGGTTCATCACATGCACTTTGTACCTGAAGCAGGGCAGATGGTTCTTTTTATAGGTGCAACCTCAAATCAAGGCTTTACTACCACCTTCTTCCCAAAAGGGTCCACCATTTATGGTCGTGATGGTACTCTTGTAGCCAGTGGCATGAGGTATGAAACACTCTACTATTTAAATGCAAAATTGGTTTTTCCATCTCAAGTGCTTGCTTTCTGAGCACAAGACACTATTGAGCTCTGGCATGCTCGTATGGGGCATGTCAATGAATGAGATCTACACACCTTATCTCATAACCAGCATGCTAAAGGCATCATGCTCCCAACTAGCCATCTGGGCATGTGTGAAATTTGCCATCTTGGGAAGCAAGTTCACCTTCCTTTTCCATCAAGAACCATGGAGGACCAAGCTACAAGCTTATTGGATCTAGTTCACAGTGACGTGTGTTACTTGCCCATGGAAACACTTAGCCATAAGAGTTACTTTGTGTCTTTTATCGATGACCATTCCAGATATGCTGTGGTGAGCCTTCTCCACGCCAAAAGCGAAGTGTTCAATCACTTTAAGCTTTTTAAGAGCTGGGCAGAGACATTTACTGGCCGAAAGATTCGTGTGTTACACACAGATGGTGGTGGAGAGTACCTGAATAGAGAGTTTCTCAACTTTTTGGCTGAGGCTGGCATTGTTCACCAGTACATGACAGCCCATACTCCCCAATAAAATGGCATGGCAAAGCGCCTCAATCGCACTCTACTAGAGACTGTTTGTTGCCTTCTCCAGCATGCAGGCATACCCAACTCTTTTGGGGTGAAGCAATTAACATGGCTATTTACATCTGTAACCGCCTTCCCACCAGGAGTACTGGTGTGGTTCTTTATCAAGCTTGGACTAGGAAGCGTCCTCAGTTAGGGCACTTGAGGGTTTTCAGCTGCACAATGTATGCTCACATTCCAGATGCGACTTGATAGAAGTTGGATCTTAGGAGCTAGAAGACCATCTTTGTGGGCTATCATGCTCATTTTAAGGCCTACCGCCTCTATAATCTTGCTCTCAAAAAGCTCATGGTCAGCCAAGATGTCTCTTTCAATGAGCAAGAGCTTTATTTCCACATTCGAGTCCAGAGGCTGCTCATTCCAGGAGGAGGAACACCTTCTCCACTTGGTGGTGGCATGCCTTCTCCACAACTTCACTGCTACTAGTTCCTCTGGTCACTTTGGTGGTTACTAGTAGTGACACTACTTCATCCAGTGAGCAGAATCTTGTTGCTACTGTGGACGAGCTGTTCGTTGGTGAAGAAATGGTTGGAGGATCTTCCCGTTCACCTCCTCCAAATCCTCTCATGACACCGCCACCTCATCAAGAGATTGGAGTTGTTACCTGTTCAGGACATGTGACAAGCTAACGATCAGAGCTCTTGAATCTCTTTCTCAAGCTCCACACAAGAAGGGATTCTATTGGGCCATGAGCTCCATTGCTGAACCTCATGGCTACCAGGCTGCTCTCTCCAATCCTGATGCCTCACAATGGCAAGCAGCCATGCAAGATGAGTATGACTCACTGATCAAGAATGGAATCTGGACATTGGTTCCCCTCCCTCCTGGCAGGAAGGCAGTCACAGCCAAGTGGCTGTTCAAGAAGAAATATCGAGCTGATGGCAGCATCGAGTGCTACAAGGCACACTTTGTAGCTCGTGGTTTCTCTTAGATCCTAGAAGTTGATTACTTTGAAACTTATAGCCCTGTTGTAAAGATAACAACAATTCATCTTTTGATGAGCCTTGTAGCTGAGCTCGACCTAGAGCTCCATCAACTTGATGTGAGAACTACTTTCCTGAATGGTCATCTTGAGGAGGAGGTGTACGTTGCCTTGGGTTTATATGTCCCGGACAGGAGCATCTCGTCTGCCGCTTGCACAAGGCTCTCTACGGGCTGAAACAAAGCCCTAGGTCATGGTACACTAAAATTAACAGCTTTCTAACCTCATTGGGCATGACTGATAATAATCTTTACATATCCAAGGATTTCTATTCTTAGCCTTATATGTGGATGATACAATATTAGCCTCCAACTAGATGCGACTCATCCACTACATCAAGGCCTCTCTCGCTGCTAAATTCGAGATGACTGATTTGGGAAACTTGCACTACTGTCTAAGAATTCAAGTCTGCTGGGATAGGCAATGTGGAGTACTTGAGCTTTCCCAGAAGAAATACATCCATGACATTCTCCAGAGGTACTCTATGCTTAATGCTACTCCTATGGAAGTAGGCTCAAAGTTGTCCAAGGCTTTTACCTCAGATGACACTCTCGAGGAGGAGACCACAACACTGTACTGTTCAGTGGTCGAGGCCTTATCTATTGATGGTCTCAACTAGGCTTGACCTCGCATTCAGTGTGGGAGCAGTCTCAAAGTTCTTGGACAATCCATCACCCTCATATTGGGCCGCTGTGAAGCGGATCATGAGGTATATGAGTGGCATAAGGAAATTCACACTAAAATATGCAAGAGGAGATGGAGACAACGGCCTGGTGGGATTTACAGACACAGACTGGGCAGGAGATCTAGATGACAAAAGATCCACCTCAGGGTATGTCTTCATGTATAACCATAACATGGTTAGTTGGTGTTCCAGGAGGCAGCAGTTCACTGCAATATCCTCATGTGAATCTGAATACATTGCAGTTGCAGCAGCAGCGAAAGAGGCCATCGGGCTTAAGATGTTACTGCAGGACCTCGGGATTCAAATTCCAGCAGTCAAACTCTACTGCGACAATATGTCGGCAATAGCATTGACTCGGGATGCAAGATTTCACTCACGCACCAAGCACATTGAGTTAAGGTTCCATTTCATCTGGGATCAAGTCAATAATGGAACAATCAACCTGGAATTCTGTCCAACCAGCTCAATGGTCGCTGATATCCTGATGAAGTCCTTGCCTCGAGTGAAGCATGAACTCTTCCTCAAATCACTCCATTTGACTAATGGTGTGAGCCTTGAGGAGGAGTGTGGAGACAAGTGATGACAAGTCTCCATGTCAACAAAGAAGACAAGTCATTCATCCAAGACACCAATTGCCAAGCGTCACACCCATACCGTTATGTACATAACCATACCAAAGCAATGAAGTCGACAAAGCATTCTACACACAAAAACACACATCTACAGGATACTGGTCTTGGAGCCTGAGATCGTAAGGGAGGTTTTGTCTAAAAAGTTTTCTCAGTTTGATAAATCGGAGGTCAGGCTGCGGTTGGCAAACTTGTTCCTTGGTGGTGGATTAGTTTCTGTTACTGGAGAGGAGTGGAGTCATCACCGCCGACTCGTAGCACCAGCATTCTTTCATGAACGTATTAAAGTGGGTATTCATATTATTATCTTCTCATGGAATCTGGCTGATAAGTGTTTCTGATTCTCCTGTAAACAGCAAATGACCAGTACAATCGTAGGGTGCGCATCTCACATGCTTGATCAATGTGAAGCTACGATGCAGCAGAATCCCGAGATTGAATCTCTGGAGAGGTGCGTAAGCTCACAGGAGACGTTATCTCCCATACAGCATTTGGAACTAGCTATCTCAAAGGCCAGAGAGTTTTCGAGATATTGTCTAAGAAAATCCCAGAGCTAGTGCCAAAACTCGTCAGCTTTTCCTGGATTCCAGGCTTCAGGGATGCTGGATCATCTATTGAACTGAATCATAATCACTTGCTTACAGGTTTCTCCCACTTCCAATCAACCTCCAACTGTGGAAGCTTCATCAGGAGTTGGATTCTCTGATCACTGGGATCATAGACGAGCATTGGAACTCAGTGAGTCAAGGGGGAGCAATACATACGGGAATGACTTACTCGGACTGATGCTAAAGGAGTGTGACAGCAGCAGTAATTTCACAAGCAGGGATCTGATAGAGGAATGCAAGACATTCTACATTGCGGGGCATGAAACCACAGCGACCTTACTAACCTGGACTTTGATGCTACTGGGAGGCTATCCTGAATGGCAAGAATGCGCCCGTGCTGAGGTATACGAAGTATGTGGCAATGAGATTCCTGATGGCGAGAGTGTCAGCAGGCTCAAGCTAATTCCAAAACTTAACTTCTTGATGGTGGGAATGATCCTTTACGAAACTCTGCGCCTGTATCCACCAGTAGTCGAGATGACCAGGGAGTGTGTGGAGGAGTCTTGGCTGCAAGATTTACACGTTCCAAGAGGAGTATCTGTGTCGTTTCCAATCGTTGGATTGCATCAGGATAAGGAGCTCTGGGGAGAAGATGCAGGCCAATTCAATCCGGATCGCTTCAAAGATGGGATCTCAAGCGCGTGCAAGCATCCCAATGCTTTCATGCCGTTTTCGTTTGGGCTGCGGCTGTGCGTGGGCCAGTCGTTTGCGATGATCGAAGCCAAAGTCATTCTGGCTATGATACTACAGCAATTCTTGTTCCGGCTTTCACCAAACTACCGCCATAGTCCTGCAATGAAGTTTGGCTTGAAGCCTATCCATGGAGTGCCGCTTGTACTCGGTAAATGTGATGCATGTTCATGGCATTGGAAGTCGAGGTCTTACCTTCATTGCTCTTGGTAAGTCTTTTCTTGCTTATAGACACTAGTCATTCGTACGAAGCATCACAGGATACAGCTGAATGAAACGGAGAGAGCTTCAAGGCTGTATCATGGCTTGCGAATGAAGATGAACCAATTCCACAAAACGTGTGAGGCCATGAAACAATGTCCAGTGGAATGAATCACTGTTGATATGGTAAGGTTTTCTTATGTTGACACTGGGTATCTTTTCAAGTGGAAGGAGCTCTGGTATGGGAATATGTGAAGCATATTCTGTAGTATATGGAATGCCCTAGAGGAATGGAAGTGAAAAGTTTAAATTTTAGGTGATTGGATGTATAGATTTTGGAACAAAAATTCTAGTGGATTGAGATGATTCTTGTTATAGAGGAGGCATTATCTATCCAATGAATCTTAGATGCTCTCTGATGGCATTTTCAAGGAAAGTTAACAGTAAATAATGGAAAGGTTATTGTGAAAATTTGGTATTGTGAATGTGATTATGGGTATTAAAAGTTATATGTTAGTGAGTTCTTTTGAATATTTTTTCTTTAGTGTCACAACCAAAAGAAGTTTATATTGCTAAATCCTTTGTCAATCTTTCTTGTGCTAGTGGAGTTAATTAAACATTTTGAGTGTATTCAAAACGAACTAATATAAAGATGGAATTCCTACGTGTTATTAGTTAAGTATATTTAACCTGGTAAGGAATTCTTGTCTCATTACATTGATTAATGACAAAAACCCTTGCATATTGAGATTAAACAATAGCTTTTTATATCTGCCAAACACCTTCATTATCATGCCCTAATCTCATTAGCTATTTATGGAAAGTGATTAAATCTTCAAGTTATCTTGAACATGATAGTGTTATTCCAAATTCACAATTTAACAGTCAAAGGCAAGGATAGTGGGATTTATATCTTCTGTTGATGTCTAAACTTAAGTGGTGTAATCCAATGAGATAATCCTATCATTCCATATTTAATAAATTTTTATGATTGCTCTATAAACTAACTCTTGGGGACTAAGGTGAAAGTTATTATTTTTATTGACATAAAAGGCACAACTCTATGTTTTAATTGGCAAACCAAAACTAAAACTACAAAACATTTGCATAAAAAAGCTATTTATGGAAAGTTGTTGATTAGGGTCTTAGGAGGAAGATGGGTTGATCTTGTGCTTGATCGCCTCGCCCCTTCCAGGATGCTTGACACCAAACCATCAAGAAGCCCACGAGTGCACTTAGTGGTGGATGAAAAGATGCAAAAACCTCTCTTGGGGCTCCATCACGATGTTCTAAACGTTTTTGAGGTAGCGGATGATTTATCAACCAGTTTGGTTTAAGAACTCAGAGTTGTTCAACAAGAATTAACTTTTTAAAACTTCTAATGCCACGAACATGCATCACATTTTACTGAGTACAAGCGGCACTCCATGCATAGGCTTCAAGCCAAACTTTATCACAGGATTATGGCGGTAGTTCGGTGAAAGCCGGAACAAGAATCGCTGTAGTATCATAGCCAGAATGACTTTGGCTTCAATCATCGCAAACGCCTGGCCCACACACACCCGCGGCCCAAACGAAAACGGCATGAAAGCATTGGGATGCTTGCACGCGCTTGAGATCCCATCTTTGAAGCGATCCGGATTGAATTGGCCTGCATCTTCTCCCCAGAGCTCCTTATCCTGATGCAATCCAACGATTGGAAATGACACAGATACTCCTTTTGGAACGTGTAAATCTTGCAGCCAAGACTCCTCCACACACTCCCTGGTCATCTCGATGGCTGGTGGATACAGCCGCAGAGTTTCGTAAAGGATCATTCCCACCTGTTCAAGAATCAAGAAGTTAAGTTTTGGAGATATTGATCGACTTACGAGCTTGAGCCTGCTGACACTCTCACCATCAGGAACCTCATTGCCACATACTTCGTGTACCTCAGCACGGGCGCGTTCTTGCCATTCAGGATAGCCTCCCAGTAGCATCAAAGTCCAGGTTAGTAAGGTGGCTGTGGTCTCATGCCCTGCAATGTAGAATGTCTTGCATTCCTCTATCAGATCCCTGCTTGTGAAATTACTGCTGCTGTCACACTCCTTTAGCATCAATCCGAGTAGGTCATTCCTGTATGTATTACTCCTCCCTGACTTCACTGAGTTCCGACGCTCGTCTATGATCCCAGTGATCAGAGAATCCAACTCCTGATGAAGCTTCCACAGTCGGAGGTTGATTGGAAGTGGGAGAAACCTGTAAGCAAGTGATTATGATTCAGTTCAATAGATGATCCAGCATACCTGAAGCCTGGAATCCAGGAAAAGCTGACGAGTTTGGGCAGTAGCTCTGGGATTTTCATAGACAATATCTCGAAAACCCTCTGCCCTTTGAGATAGCTAGTTCCAAATGCTGTATGGGAGATAACGTCTCCTGTGAGCTTACGCACCTCTCCAGAGATTTCAATCTCGGGATTCTGCTGCCTCGTAGCTTCCCATTGATCAAGCATGCGAGATGCGCACCCTGCGATTGTACCGGTCATTTGCTGTGTACAGGAGAATCAGCAAGACATCATGAGAAGATAATAGTATGAATACCCACTTTAATACGTTCATGAAAAAATGCTGGTGCAACGAGTCGGCGGTGATGACTCCATTCCTCTCCAGTAACAGAAACCAATCCACGACCAAGGAACAAGTTCGTGAACCGCAGCCTGGCCTCCGATTTATCAAATTGAGAAAACTTCTTAGACAAAACCTCCCTTACGATCTCAGGCTCTGAGACCGATATCCTTGGTTCAGTTCCCCACCAGAACACAAATCTCTTCCCTGGACCATGATCATCAGAAACGAAGCTTTGAGATTCATCAGGGATGACAAGAACATACCATATTGCTTCCGCCATTTGAGCAACGCAGGATGTACCCGATGGAAGATGTCGTGGCTGAAACTTTCCATGTCGTGATCCTTGATGGCGCTCCTCATGTTCTGGATTTCAGCTATTTGGCCTACCATGAGTCGGGGTGGAGGCCCCTGAATGCCCTCCTTCTTCAGCTGCGCCGCGATCGCTCTGGGGCGCCACCAGTAGACCGTCACGAATCGCCATAGCACTGCAGTTAAGAGGACGATGCAAATGCTCAAGATCCACCTCCCTTCCATTTGCTGGACTAAGGGTAAAATGTGTGGGAGATGTGCCAGGTGGGCGAGTGCATTTAAGCCAAGCAGATGGAGTGTTGTACACGTAAGGATCATCCCTAAGAAGCTACTTGGAACATCTAGCGTAGCACGGTCTGTGTGTGGTTACTCACTCTTCCATGATATACGTCAAATTTAAACTAGAGTTTTAAATAGTTTATAAATATTGATAAGATTATTCTAAATCCAAGCCATCAATCAGCATTATGGAATAGATTAGCAATTGCCCAGCAAATGCTGGGTGGCTGGCAAATTTCATGCCATTTCAAGAGGTTTGCTGAGATTACCTATGTTTGCTGTTTAATCAACATTAATCTAGCAAACAACAAAACTTAGACATAGGACTAGCACACCTTTTCTAGGCCATGGTGAGTATTGAAAAAGCCTCCCATGCTTTCCATTGTGTCTTGACTACCACTTACACTGCAAAAGCACAAATGAGCCTAGTTTGTCAATCAACAATCTGAGCTAATCGCTCTTGTCTACTGGAACACTCTGAAAGTAGAGAATGAGCTCTCGAGTTTCTAAATAGGGCAGAGGGTGGTTGTGTAATAGACTATGCAAGCTACTTCAAGGGCCTGGCCATTGGAGAAGAAGGCAAGGAGCTCAATGGGAAGCTTGTCAAAGTTTTGGAGAATATAATGATGCTTGGGCTGTGAGAGGTGGATGGGGTTTGCAAGCTATGGCTTCGAGAACTCACATTGGGTTTGTTCTCTCATGCAGAAGAATAGGGACTGTTAACTCTTTGATGGTTTTGGCCACGTTGAAGGCTAGCTCTGGCTCCAGTTCTGCTGCTCGATGGCATCCACAAACCCAAACAAACACATCTCAAATGTCTATAGCACACAAAAGGCTAGATTGCTATGGTTTAGGGCCAAATTAGTGGCCATTGTTATTGATTTTATGGCTAGCCCATCAAGACACTAGCATTCTAGCTGCTGACACCTACAACTGGCACAAAGTTTCTTCTTTTTGATTGTCACACTGAAACTACAAGAAAAAACACTCAACCTAACTAGTCTAGATCTTGGAAGCTCTGAATTAATTCTAGTGCTGGTCAACTAGAAGTAGAAGCATCAGGTTGTGATGCAGCAGCCATAGAAGTGTCAATTCCAAATGATTGTGGGCAATCCTAAACTTTATGTGGCATGAGCCCAGTGACAATTTTGGGCACAATCATCCTTTATCACCACTCAATGATGCTAAGAGTACATGTTATTGGGAATGGATCCAAGGTAGTGGGCAGATTTCTCTTGTCCTGGGTGCAATGTGATTCTTGGACCAACGCATGTCTTCTCTAATCCATGGCTTTCACCCACAACACCCAATGAGTTTCTTCTCTTCCAGCCAACATGCCCATTATTGATTGGCCATCCAAATATCAATGTGATTTTTCCCACAACCATGGCTACCGACCTTGGTCTAGGCCTAGGTTCCAATGGCTTTAGCTAGTAAGAGTTGCTAGATAGGATTGTAAGGACAATGACAATGGATTTATCTCCAGTCAGCCAAACCCTCTTGAAGAAAACCATTAAACAAGATAAGGCACATGCAAAAGGAAATGGATAAGACCCTAGATATAAGATTTGCTGTTGTGTGAGATCATCTGGGCCGGAGAGATGTTGACTTCTGCTAGGGTATCTAGGGGGAGAGGTCCTTCATCTCCCCACCATTTGTATACCAACACGGGCACACACATTTGCATTGAGTTAGAGAATCTAGTGTCAATCCAGTATGCAAGGAAGTAAATCATTCTTCAATAGTCTAAGCAATCATGCTTAACACATACCACGAAGATCCCCATGCTCAAGTGGTGCAAGCTCCTAGGCCTCCATCTCTAGCACTGGGCATTGCTAGTCCATTGCTATCTATTGGGCCATAGGGAAAGTTAAAAATAAAAAAAGTTTATTGTAGTTTGTCTTTTATGTTTTAAGGTATAGTAGGAGAGGAGTTAGTTGATATAAAGCTTCTTTGTATACAATATTGATATATAAGTGATTAAATTTTTCATTCTACTTTGAGGAGTCTCACTCATAACCTCCATAAATCTTATTCCAGACTTAAGGCTCGCTAACCCTGAGAATGGCATCCATGCCACTTAACCTTTGCATTTGGTCTAAGTGCTCCACATATCTGATCCTATGACTAACACCCAAAGGTACCACTAATATATCAGCCTGTTAGGCAAAGGCTATGCTCATTCACCTTTGTCACACCGATAATCCAACACCACCTACATCACAATCCCGTCTCTCAAAGACTAGCCATCCGTCCATGAGTACTCACCCCATATCCACTCTTTAGCATCCTTAAAATGCCCACAAATATGGGGAACAACCTTCCCCAATATCCCTTTTCAGTCCCCACCAAGTCCTTTTCTGTCGATGGCTGCGTTCATCAACATTGCCATTGGGTTAAGGCCCATAGACCTAACTACTATATCCCACTGTCCTCTAGAATTTCCTCACTATGTGACCGTATCCTTGGTCATTACACCAAAGGATTGCTCCTTTTCCTTTCTACAATCAAGAGCTTTCAAACAACATTTTGGAACACCGTAGCCCTATGTGAGCTTCATGGGTACTTTCCCCACCTTTCGCCTTTGGGTGCTCTAGCCATGGGGCTAGAGCGAGGTTTCGTTGAGCCATGCCAAATATCCAAATAGTGCCACCGATGCTTGGATTGGGAGTATCGACCATTCAATCTCATGGGGGAGCTAAAGCCAAATTTTGAACACTTCACCAATCTACCCTACTTGTCTATCCATATTCACTCTAGCTTTGGACTCTTTAGTGGATATATCATCACCTAATATATGGGTATAGCCTTCTTGAATCACATTGGCATTTCCTAGCTAAATTAGCTCTACTGGGGTCCAACCCCCACACTCTCCCTACTATACTTTTGGAACCCCTTGCAACCCCCTCCCCCCCGGGGACGATCGCTTTGGGCCTTCACCTAATAGCCTATATTAGTATTCAAACTCGGACTCAGATCGGACTCGGTCTCAGTTCGGACTCAGACTTGGTATTGGTCTTGGTCTCAGTCTCGGTCTCGGTTCCATCTTGGGTTCCATCTCGGACTCCATCTTAGACTCCATCTTAGAATCCATCTCAAATCCATCTCGAACTTCATCTTGGGTCCATCTCGGATTTCATCTCAGATCCATCTCGTTTCATGTTAAAGATAGAAAACATAACTTTGCTCAAGAATAAATAAAGTTTCTCGGGCATATGGTAGGCAAGGATGGGCTCAAGGTGGACCTTAAGAAGGTCCAAGTGATCCAAGAATGGGAGTAATCATCAAATATATATAAGTTAAGGGCATTCTTGGGGCTATATAACTACTATTGAAAGTTTATTAAACACTATTCAAGAGTAACCCACTATAACTATTAAGTCGGGTGAAATCTAAAATGAGGTGCGTGATCAAGATCCTAGCTCAAAGTTACTCATTACACTAGCAATTTTGATTGAAAGTCATTCACAATATCTACTAACCCTCTAAGGGAAGTTCGAAGGTAACTTTGTTAAGATTTTTATTGACATGGGTGCTTCAGATAATTTTGTGGCTGCAGACATAATCTAGTAAGCCGAATTAATGATATAGTGGTTAGGTGAACCAAGAACTATAAAGTTTATTCAAGATAGCTAAAGCACTAATGAGTTTTGAAAACATCTTTCTCAGTGTTTGGCATACTCCTCTAGTTTCTCACTATAGATCAAGATATTGTTAATATAGATGACCATGAAATGATTCAGATAGGGTATAAAAATATGGTTCATCAACACTAAAAATGTTGCCAACACATTGCATAACCCAAAGGGTATCACTAAAAATTTAAAACTCCCATACCTTCTCTGATAAATTGTCTTTTTAACATTTTTCTTTGCTATCCTAATCTAGTAGTATCTTAACCTTATGTCAATCCTCGATAAGTATTTTACCTTTCCCAACCTATTGAACAGGTCCTCAATCCTTAATAAAGGGTTTTTGTTTTTCTTTGTATACTTATTGAGCAACTAGTAATTTATGCACATACACATAAAGCCATTTTTCTTTTTCACAAATAACATCGGCAGCCCATACAACAACTTACTCAATTTAACATACACTTTATTCACCAACTCCTCAAATTAGTGTTTGAGATCTTTGAGTTCTTTTTTGTTCAATCGATAGGAGGGACAAACCACCACCTTAGCACCCTCGACCAGCTTGATTTTATGTTCTATCAGTCGTGCAGAGGGTAATTCTGCCAGTAACTCCTTTGGCATGGTATTTTGAAATTGATATAATACCCACTAGATCAGTAAAGGTACTTCTTTTGTTTCCATCTTTTTGTCACTACCCTACTATGAGTAAGCACAAAAATACTGCCCTTGTTCCTTTAATGAGTTGTCCTCTCGTGGATACTAGGTTCAAATAGCAATCATACATTACTTTACCTTTAGATCTTAGGCCTCCACCCTAGATAATTCTCCTTAAGCATTCGCTAATACCATCAAGTTCCTATTTTGTTCATGCAAGATTACCATAAACCGATTGAACCAATTCATCCTAAAGATCATGTCAAATCCTGCTATATTTAACATGGTGAAATCCATGTCTACTTTCTATGTCCCTACTTTGACTCTTGCTTGCAACCCCAATCTAACTCTCGCAACAAGGAGATTCTATGGATCCACCACTAAATGCACCACGTGCTCCCGATCAAGGGCTCTAAGACATCCAAGAATTTCACACAAACAATCTCAACCTCAACTAGAGCATTTAGTCTTATAGTTATGCTTCTATAACTTAGCCATGTTATTTGAGTAAATTATATCTAGCAACTCTTAAGTTAAATAAGGTTTTCCTAATTTGTAAAGACACTAAGGTCTTTTGTCACCCACTTGATGAAAGGATCACTCACACAAAAATGAAATCTCTTACCTTATATTTTTAGAATTAGCAACATTCATCAATAAACTTCTTTGCCCTATTCTAAGCCATATGTAAATTTTGTTTGCACCATAGGGTCTCCATAGATGAAAGGTTGGTGTTGGGAAATGCCACAAGAATTGGCGAGAATGGATGGCTAGAACATTGCCACATTTGGAGAAACATGGGAACATTGATCTACTTGACTTCCTACGATCCTAGGTTATGCTTTATACTATACTTGGAATGACATCCTATCTGCGTGGCCATGGTGGTGTGGTTATTTACATATGTGACAATCTTACCCCCTCATTCAAACTTTTGGAATCTGATACAGCCCACCACTACCTTGCCCTCCAGATCTAAGTCAAAGACAAAATGGAAATCATTGTAGCAATATGCTACTTCCCCCCTTGTATGGGTACTCACAAAGACTGACCCATATGCCTCCCGGAAATATATCCTCAAATGTGGTGTTGCAGTTCATCTCAGGGATTTAATGTTCATATTGCCCGCTACCAATTGGCCTCTTGTTGCCTCACCCACCCATGACAATCAGAAGACATTATCCTCAATAGAGCTAGCAAACAATTCATACAACTTGCTGATGCTACTAGTCTACACTTTCCCAATGGTACACTAGAGTGGCAATCAACAATAGCCTTCACCTGTTATACACCTTGAGGCAATAGTGTCATAAACTACACACTCATCAACATGGAATTGGACCCTCATACCACAGCATTTCATCTCTAGAGCTCTTCTAACCAATGGGTATTTGACTATCACCCTACCACCATGATCAAGGCTACCATCTTTGTCCCCATTGTTCCCCATTTACAAAATCACTAGTGAACGTGTTGCATTTTACCAACAAGGGGTGGCAAAATTGTGGAACTCTAATATTTTTTCTATACCACCTACCAAGCATGCTTTATTGCTCTTTTCCATCATCACCATAGCTGCCTAATATACTTTCCCATAATGCAAGATAAATCACATTGGTAGGTTCCCAAGAGTTATTTGGTGGGATGATAAATGTGGTCAACTTCATCAAATTAAACAATAAAAAGTCAAACAAAGTGCTCCTAATGCAGCAATCTTCCAGCAATATTTTCAATGACTATGTAAATGGAAACAACACTAATCCTATATTCAGAAGAACTTAGAGAATGTACAGCAATTTCAAATGTCACCTCATAAAGCTTTCAAGATTCTCAAAAAGCTTGGAAATCCCATCCTTCTTAACAGCACTAAGATTTGGGTGAACTATTTTAGACAGCTCTACACCTAACACATAAGAGACTCTACCACTTCCCAATCACAAGTTCCAATCCAATTTAGTGAAGATGACATTCTCACTATGATAGATTGTCTTCACAAACAAAAAGCCCTAGATGCCTGGGGTCTCACAACTGAATTGCTCCAAGAATATGACAAGAAGTTCTTAGCATGCATACTCTGCCCAATCTTTGAACAAGCAGCAAATGAAAATTTCCCTCAATAATGGACTCTAAACCATGTAAATCTGGAGATCCTATGGTCCAAGAAAATTATCAAACCATTATGGTGAGCTATCTTCTCCATATTCTAGGGCATCACCTTGTCTCTTGGAGTGAGACCAACTCAAAACAAGTTGCTGGCTTTCAACCTAAATTAGATCATCTCATCACACTGTGAACTGTGTATAAATGAATGATACACAAGAAGAAGAAATTGTTTTATTGCTTTATAGACTTTTGTAAAGCATTAAAGCATTTGACACAGTCCCATGAAAGGAACTTTTTCAGTGACTCTGAGAGCCACCAGAGTTGGTATAGGCCATTCAACAACTCCATGCAACAATACTTGTAGAATATCCAAGAAGTCAACCAGTGGAATGCACAATAAGCAAGACTGTCCCTTATCCCCTATGTTGTTTAGATTGTACATTGATACATTGAAACACTTCTTCATGACGAAATTTTTTTTGACATTCTACCTCCTCCTATATGCAGGTGATTTGCTCCTGTTTTCCACAACTCGTCAAGGCCTCTAGCACCAGCTAGATTTTCTTGTGACCTTCTGCTACACTACTGGTTTATTTGTGAACCTTATGAAAATATAGATCATGGTATTTGGTCATCCACGACAACCAAGTGACAACAATGACCTCCATTACCAACACCACTTGCTGGTCAAAGTAGAAAATTACAAGTATTGGGTATATGGTCCACCACAAGAATCCCTAGAAGGCTAGGACAATAGAATGCATTCAAGGAGCCACAGGAGCATATTACTCACTCCAGAGTGATCTCAAGCAAGCTTTGGAGGAGGACAAGAGAGATCCTTGCTACTACTGCTACCACTGCCGCTGGTGCTAGCATCTTTCTTTCAAGCGCATTGGCAGTGAAGCAAAGCAGTAAGGATTCTTGGTATTTTTTTATAGGATGCGAAGTGATCAATATCCTCACATATGCTAGGGAGGTTTGGGGTCTTGGACTACCACAAATGATATAGAGATAAATGGAACAACTTAACCGTTGGTTCCTGAATATTGAATTTGGCTGCAACAAAATAGCAATTGGGATCTTAATTATGGAATTTGGCTTGCTCTTGATGAACTCCAAGTATGGAAAAACACAATGCTACATCCTCAACCTCATATGCACTATTCAAGATAAAATGGTCAAATATGTTGTCTCAGATTCTATCAACCTCATTAGAGATAGCAAAGGTTGGTGGCACAATCTTCGCTCTTGGACAAAAGATTTGGGCATGGATCTTGAGGCCCTCCTTCACGAAAATGCCACAACTGTCCCAGGCCATTGGCTTGAGTGAGCTTTCTAATAATGGTGGCTTCAAGGGGCTTAACATGATACAAGATTCCAACACTATCTATTAGCTATCAACCTGCAACAATTTATTGGTATTGCTATCGGGATGACACCACCGCAGAATCCTGGCATGCTATTGAGTGGGACAACATTGCCTGCACTCAGAAGTTGGTAATTATGAGGGATGCAAGTTACCCTGGGAGGACTGGATCTGTTATTTATGCGCTGAAGACATTGAAACTGTCCTACACTTCACTCTGCATTACACTGCATACAAACAACAATGGCACAAAGAACAATGTTGAAGAATGTCCCCAACTCCACACCAGCAGTACATAGGATTGAAATAGCTGTTATTATTACTATTAGATAAAATGATGGTGAACGGTATTTCTTCACCACATAAATTAATTTATTTGTTTTTTCCTTCAGAATTGGAGCTATGAGCACAACAGAAACGTAACAGGACAAATTCGCATTGACAGGTTCAATGCTCCCAATTTGAATCGATTTTATTTCCTCCTGTCAACCAGAGCTGGGGCTTGGGTAAAAACCTAGTTTTTCAATGTCAATATATCAAAGGTCGGAAAGAACCACCTATTAAAAACTGCAAACACATCTTTGAGTGAGTTCCTTGGGTTCAGTTCAGACACTAAACGTGTTCATTTTGGACAGCTCCAGATCCTAAGCAGCTGAAATTTCTCTGTTTGCAAAGCTTTGGAAGCTTACGGCCCCTTTCTGTGAGTTATGCTCGATGATACAGGCTCGATACGCTAGGAACAAATCCACATTTCCGAGCAAAAGCAAATCAATCTGCCGGATGGAGCGGACCAGATTCACATTGTCATCGACGACTTTCGCTCCACTATACGAAGGTTTATTATTTATATTTTTGCTTATCATCAAAAGATTCTATTGCCCTGACCATCTAGAGTTTTTCACCTCCTCGGCCTCCTCCTTCCTTCTCATGTCTACCAGATGCTGACAATACTTCTCTCCTCCGACCAAGCGGGCAGGAGCTTAAAGGGAGGTGCGTGCCGCTGGGGACCGCATTTCCAATCTGGAATAGGCAGAACATCGATCATATCTGCCTCGGACAGCCGACGGTGTACTTGGTTGAGCAAGTCCTCTCCTGGTACCAGCACCCTAAGAAAAGATGCGGGTTTCATTCGGTGGAGCCGCTTGAGCTCACTGTACATCGGCTGGGTTTATTGCGGAGGTGGAGCGAAGGGCCAGTCTTCTTTGGTAATGCAGTAGCTTGCCTGCCAAAAGAATGTTAGCAAGGCTATTGATCAAGAGATATGTCTTACCCAAGCATCGGCTTGCTGGTGCCTGGAATCCGACTATCAGCTTGGATGTCTCGAGGAGACACTTCTCCTCCGGGAAGAAGTCCGAGTCGGGCAGGCCCGTGGTCAGCAAGCGCTTGTCCATGTCCCGCACCACTTTCAGCATGTCTCTTCTATGCATGACTTCCCAAAGCCGCTCCACCTTGGCACAGCAGCATTCATTTTAGTGATTCAACGCATGAGACCTAACCTTTCGTTCGCACCTTATTTCTAAATTCGGTGATTTTTAGGGTGACGCAGAGTTGTTGTCACTGCCTACTGAGATTTAAGGGGGATAAAAACCAAGTTGCAAGTTTGCTTGAAGGAATAAATACCACGGGTCAAAGCTGGTACAAAGTGCAATTCAGGGAAAAACAAGGTGCAATTTCTACATCTGGGGATGCACAAATTGGTGGGGCAGAAGGTTTGGGTGCAAGATAAAGGAGCTGAAATTGCTATCATTGCAAAATACATGCTGTGTCAGCAAGGTTTTGAGCTTGGAGATGGTTCCGTGGCTTTTCAAAACAACCTTGTCAACCTACTGGGGTGACACGGATGACTGGAGAGATTGACGATGGGTTGACGCAATCATCTTCTTCCCACAAGTAGTGGACAAAAAAGCAATGGAGAAAGAGCCATAACTGCAATATGCATGGGCTGCCCTTCTCTGGAGGTTCAAAAAAAGGTGATGTGTGCTCAAAAGGTGGGGAGACCAGACCAAAATCATGGGATGCAGTTGTTTGTCCACTCAAATGCAAATATTTGCGATCCATCTCAGCTTTCCTGTCTAGTTCTGGTACTAAACCAGCTTAGAGGTTCCCAAGACACTTTGTAAATGGAATAAAGTAAAGAATATTCATAGCTGTCTCGCCACCAATCCAGAAGTATATACGTGTAAAACTACACCAATTTTTTGGTTTTTCGATCGCTCAAGTTCATCTTTCTCTACTTACAATGAGCACTGATTTGTTTAAACATGTTTTAATTCGGATACTATCTGACAAAGATCCCATTCTGAGAGGTTTTAGGAAGCATTCTTTCAAATGTAGCACTTCTCATGGGTGGGTGCTTTCTTCTTTGAGGCTGGAGGATATTGGGTTGAGCTGAGCCAGCTGAATTTGATAACATCAGAGTTTTGTACAAGAGAATTAGCAGCAGCAACACAAGCTCTTGAAGCAGCCGCCAGCGTTTAATCTGTCAAAAATCTGATCCTCTGCTCCATGGAAGAAAAGCTGGAGCTTGTTTGCTGCTTGCTTCATACCTCGTCTTCACCACCAATGGAATCGCTGCGCCTGCTGCTGCTGCTGCTACTCCGGTGGATGATGTTGTACTTGCACAGGGGGCAAGTAGCGTTTATCCTCAGCCACTTGACAATGCACGAGCCATGGAAGTGGTGATTGCAAGGCAACTCACGCAGCTCCGCGTCGTCTTCGTACGAAGACAGGCATATGCAGCACTCCTGAAACACAAACAAAACAGTCAATTCCACCAAACACAAAGAAGAAAGAAAAACCAAATTTTGCGAAAAGAAACAAGCGATTAGCAGCACACCAACCAGCCACTTACCGCATCCTCGGCAGAGAGCATGCGCTGAAACAGAGATTCCGAAGAGCACATGACTCCACCAGCAGGCAGTGCTGCCTTGTCCTCTTCGTCTGGTTTGGTGCTACTGCAACTGGGATTTCTCACCCTCTTGAACTTGAGGGTGGGCAATACGCTGATGTCCTCTTCGGAGGCACCCTCCTGCGTGTGAAGGAAATCCGTCAGCCTTTCGCTTGTACTCAACCAAGCAACTAAACACACGTACCTGATCCACAACAGCGTAAAGGATGGCAATTATACACGGAAGGCAGCAGCAAACGGCAATGCCTATCATACAAGCCAGCGCGACGCAAAACACCACGAAAAAGACGTCGAAGGCCAAGAACACGATGCACAGCCTGCAAGCAAAGTTAAACAAGAAGTGAGTAACGCTCGTCGAGCCATGGCACCTCACAAACAAAGGCATTGAATGGAATGCGAGCGAGGAAGGAGGAGTTAATTACCAATAAACTCGCGGGGAGCTCTGGACCAGAGCCTCGCTTCCGGCAGTAATCCAGTAGAATCCCACGACCCACCATACGAACGAAAACATGGTGTTTGCAGATTCCAGCCGTTTGGCCAAGCTGCAAAAAGGAAAAAAGGAAGAACCAGTTAAAAGACTGTGCTTTTCTTCATTGCTCAAATGCTAGCTAAAGAAGAAGAGGTACCTGATGTGATCGATCTCGTTGTCTTCCATGTCCTCCAATTCCATCCCAGCCCCGGAAGATCGCCTCCTTCGCCGCCTCCGGTACTCGCTCACAACGCACGACATGTGGAGTACACACTGTAGAGCGTATCCCAGCACCCAAATGCGAAGAGGAGTGCACGGCTGCTCGCTCTGGCTGATGACGAGCACCACTAGAGCCACCGTGACGAAGGCCAAATTCCAGATCAAATCCAGGACCACCACCGGCCGCGAGTAGGCCCAATCGCTCTGCCGCTCGTCAAGCTGCTCGACCGCTGTCTCGCGGACGAGAATGGACGATTCTCGCATCACCCTGCCACTCCCGGCGTGGCGGAAAAACCTCGCGGCTCCCTGTATCCTACCTCTACCGCTACTTCTCCTCCATTCTTCCTCGCCGGAGCCACTGCTGCTGGTGCCCGCCCCTAGAAGTGGAGACATATCTACAATCACGGCCGGCGTCGATCCAGGCGGAAAATGTAGCACGGAATCCCCGCTCTCCATGATCCTTGTCGATCGATCGATCGATCGATATTACGGCTTGTCCGAGCTACTGTACTCCCAGATGAGGCGACCGCGGCGAAGAACTGGGGGAATCGATCCCCAAGAACCGAATTGGCCAATCTTTGATCCCGATCTTACGAGCCAAGCCTGCGCGCACGCGAATTCCATCACTCGCGAGTCACATTTCCCGAATGAAACCGATCGATCGATCGACAGTGACCTCCACACGCCGCCAGCGTCCGCCTCCTGCCAAGAACAAAGCACTCACGCCGAAGTCCTCGTCGGGGAAGATGGAAAGCCCTAGGCTTTCTTAGAGCCACAAAGTCCGTCGTGGCCACGTCCAATGCCGCAAGGCCACGTCGGACGTGGGGCAAAGATGTAGCCGTTGGGAGTGTGCCACGTGGCGAGCAATTTCCTCATGCTAAACCGTACACTCCATATCATAGCGGCATACTTTCTGGTTGCTTTCATGTCATTATGGCGAGGGTTCTTTCCAGGCCTGATTTTTCTTCCCATTTCTTAGGTCAGCTTTTGGGAGCTTTCTATAAAGATTATTTTTTGGGAGCTCATTTTTCTAAAGATATTGTAAAGGATTCTTAGTTCATCCAAATCTTGTTGAGTCTAAACAATGCTCCAAGGATTTTTCCACAGATCCCAGGCAAAATGTCAAGAGACGTGGTATGACAATGTTGGCACACATAAATTACACTCGGGAACGGATGGAGGTCTCTTTCACATCCATCTTTGAAGTTTCTTAGAATGTTTGGTGGGAATGATAGGGATTGGGAACAACCAGCTGTGATGAATTCCTTTGAGAAATACAATTTGCCCCAAGTCATGACAATATTGTTAGGTTTGAGGTGCATGATTGAACACTTTCATATGCATTCCCCAAAGCAAAGCCCAGTTGCACCACTAGAAAACTTTTCCAAAAAAAAAATTCAGAAGCAGTTGCACCAGCCAGGAAGACATTTTTTTTTTGTTTTTCTGGTTTTGTTTTGTTTTTCTTTTCTATTTAACTGCCGGAGCGGCATGAAACATGAGAGTTGCTTCAGAATATGTACTGAGAAGTTTTCAGAAGATGCGCTTGTCTCACTCTAGGCTAGTTCTCAGTCAGACTGGAGGGTTCACGAGTCTCGGAATCAAACTTTTCTCTGTGTGAACAGCACAACTTTGGTGGCAGCAAAAAGAAGCCAACTTTGAAAGCTTCGAAGCTTACTTTTAGACGAAGAGAGAAAGCTTCACTGAAGTTTCTAAAGAGCTGAAAATTATAATAGGAGAGAAACTTAAGCATACCTTATATTTACATGGAAGGATTATAATATGGAAAGAGTTGTCTACTGCTATCGCTAGGCTGCTCCACTACCGATTGTACAGGCACAAGAAAAGGAAAAAGCGTAAGAATTTGCGTAAGCCTACCTCCTACTCGGGACTTATTCTCGTGGCCTGGCAGCCCACAATGAGCTCAGCGCTCTCAATCGTCCAAAGTAGTCTCCAATCGCTAGAAAGGCTCTCGCCGCTTGACGAGTCGTCAATATCCTGTGCATTTGCTGGAGCGTTTGATGCCGAAGGTTATCAGCCTGGTAGAAGGAAAGTTGAGACAACAATCGTGAAACCACAGATACATCACATCACCTGGCGAACAAAGTTCTCGAGCGTTCCCAGCTTTCCCATCGCCATCGCCATTTGTCCCATATAGTTGGCGACATTCGACGCAGCGCCCAAGGAGCCAGTCGCCAGGGTGTCCGCGAGTGACTGCTGCAGTGCCTCCATCCCCTGGGAGAGAGCATCCTCGGCCTGCTGCGACGACTGTTGTAGATTACAAATCCCCATGAGCTGCTGTTCTGTAAGGGGTTCAAGCTGAGGTATAAGTATCTGTGGTGTCACACAAAAACGTTAAGCACTTTCGGAAAAAACGAGGAAAAGAAAGACACAGCAGCACCTTTAGAAGTTCTGAAGGCCGGAATCCACCCATCCACATGAAGCACCTCTCGGCAGGGGTCTTCCACATACCGGAGACTAGATGGAAGACATCCGACTTCGCAGCAGCTGTTTTCAGCCGAAATATCTCGTCGTAGTGGGACATGGCGGCGTCAACCAGGACCCGCAACTCATCGTCCGAGACATGAGCTTGCAATGACGTTCGTAGTTCGGTCATTTGTCGCTGTTGCTCCTCCAGCCACCGCCCGTACTCCATGTCGAACGCAGCAGCACCTGCACTTCCAACTGGTCAGCGCTGGATTCCAAAACGGAAAAACAATAGAAACAGAAAAAACCACATGACTTTAACGCGTACCGCTGCTCGCCGCCGCATGACTCTGATCGTTTGAATACCCTCCAAGATAGAATCCCTGCAAAAGGCCTCCGCATGGAATGTCTTTATGCTAAGCTTACGCAACGCGGACGTCAAGCCAAATGATAAGCGTACCTGTTGCCTGGCTCGTTGCAGCTCTTGCTCGAGTTGATTTAGCTTCACCCTGCTGGATTCCAGTTGCTGTACATAAGCCTTGAATTCACAGCCAGAGAAACCATGCTTTGTCAGAGGCAAGGTGGAAAAGACGAGATGATATTTTCAGTCCTTCACCTTTTTCCTCAAGCGGCTTTTCCGTGCGGCCTCGCGGTTCTGTGCAAGACGTCGAAGTGTCTAAATCACCAGCACGAGAAACAATGACACGATCAAACCCTGAAGTTGCTGTTGCAGCGAAATGCAATGCCAGGCGTACCTTTGAGTCGAGGTTTTTGGTGGACGATGGAGTTAATGGTCCATCCTCGGACTGTAACGTACACACGAAAACAACGCACTCGTGAGACTCTCCAAGTGATACAACATCGATTTCAGACTTTTTGATCGCCATCGTCGGTAGAATTTCCCTTCTGCGGACTGCTATCGGCCATGAGAGCGTCTTCCGATCGGTGCAAGTGCGAGGCCACCGATGTAACCTGGGAAGACAAAATATCAAAACCACTCAGACAGACTTACGTGTTTGTTTCACCTTGCTTGAACAATCTACGACAGTGGTGATAAAAGCGGCTGACTGGTTCAAGACGGTGGAGTCTAGCGAGCAATAATTGATATGTAAGCGAAGACGGGAGGAAATATGAGAAGATTTTTGGTTTTTATGGAACCTCACCTTGTTGACTCAAGGAGGCGGAATCATAAACTCCAGAGCCGATTTTGGAGTCCCTACAAATGGCGCCCCTGTTGGTTGGTTCCATCCGATTCCACACACGAAAAAAACCAATCAATCAATCCAAAAGACCCAAGCTCTGCTTTGCTTACAGCAATTGCTCCATGTACTGTTGCTCCCCAGGAATCCAAAGTCAAGAACTTCGCAATTCCATGTCCTCCTGTGGAAAGCAATAAGACCCAGCACATTCTCGTTAAAGCTCCTCATGCCACCACTTCTTACCTTTGGAAGTTCTTGGTCTCATAATTCTCGCGGCCCAGTGTTCTTCATCCCAGCTCCCTGCCGATGGGAGAAATCGCTAGCGACTGTAGAGCGGAGAGGAGAGAGTTGTAATCGCGAAGCACTGTGTGATTAAATTACTTGACACCCTTTTGACTTCAAATCCCTCCCCCAAGCCATCACATTTGCTACCTCACGCTGACATCACGAGCTCCAGGCACACAAAGTTTCCACGCACAGTCTCCGCGAGGAGCGGGCGAGAGAAGGATGAGCGAAACCTGATTGAGCGAATCCCGCGATGATCGACCGATGCGCCGTCTAGCGCCGCTGCTGCTGCCGACGACGAATTCAGCCGCTGCTTCCACTTGCGCGGCTTTGAAATCTTCGCGTGAACAGGCGCCTGGGCGTGGAAACCCTAGCTACACAAGAGATTCTTCGCCCTTGTCCTTGTCCGCCATAGCCACGAGAGAGAAGGAAGCTGAAACAATTTTCCTGATTGGTAATAAAAGTGGAGTAACTAATGCAATTATCTGCCTCCGTTTCTTACCTTTACTTGGGGCCCATACATGCCCGTGCCATGGCATACGCCGCGCATCCGGGCCGTCCATGCCACAGCGCTCGAGATTGGTCGGCCGCGATGGCGGGAAAGACCCGATGGGCATGGTATGAAACGGCCATTCAACTGTAGTAGGAGGACCCTTCATGCACGTCGCAGGGACGAGGTCTCTGGCAAAGAGGATACGGCCGTGACGTCCCGTCAAACAGCACCACGGGACAACGCACGTCACATCATGACTGCGATTGCCAGCAGCACACACGCCACGTGTCCTATACTAGTTAGGTCAAACGCTTTTTCTAGGTGGAAGCGGGGTTAGGGCTAGCTAAAGAGGTCGGATATTCCTTCCTGCCAGAGGATATGCTTCCTGTTTTGAATTTTAGGTTAAAACTTCTGGATGATTGAAGCACAATAGTTTTTTAACCATATTCATGGTTTGACTTATTGGATAGAAAATCCTAGTTTAGGTCTCGAGTGTGAAGAGTGGAAAAAATGAGGCTGGGACCAAAAGAGATTGACAAGCTCTTGCTCCATGAAGCTGGGTTTTTGGCACAAAAGAGACTTGCCCGTGGGTTGCCTCTAAATTACCCCGAGGCTGTGGCTCTCATTGCCACACAGGTATGTGTTTAATGTGGAGCTTTTCTCGCGGATTAAATCGATAAGAAAACCAGGTTTTGGAGTTCATCCGGGAGAATAAGAGTGTGGCCGAGCTCATGGATTTGGGAAGACAGCTTTTGGGAAAGTAAGCTTTTGATAATATTTTGCATGGATTGATCTGGGATTTTTTGCAGGAGGCAAGTTCTTCCGGAAGTGGGGCACCTCCTGGAGATGGTCCAGGTATTTTTTTGCTTTTTTTTTCCCGAAGGTTTTATGGTTTTTGGATGAAACGAAGGTGGAAGGGACATTTGCGGATGGGACTAAACTTGTAACTGTGCACCATCCCATTGTCAAGGAGAATGGAGACCTCGCATTAGCTCTCCATGGCTCTTTTCTGCCTGGTAAGTGCTTATACTCGATCCGGAAGAAGCGCCTCGAAACAGAAGTTTTGGAAGATCTTTCCAGTTCCAAGCGTGGATGTTTTCCCCGAGTTTCAGGAGCAGCCAGCTCCAGGAATGCTGGTTCTGGCTTCGGGACACATTTTCATCAACGCTGGACGAAAGGGTCTCAAGCTCACAGTTTCCAACACTGCCGACAGGCCTATACAGGTAAGGTTGCTTCAGAAACACGCAAGAAATCATCAAAGTCTCTCTTTGATGTTGTACACAGGTCGGTAGCCACTATCACTTTGTCGAGACAAACCCGTACCTTGTTTTCGATCGAGAAAAGTCTTACGGCATGCGTCTCAACATACTCGCTGGGACTGCTGTCCGTTTCGAGGTACAATGAGTTGCTTGTCTTCATTTCTTCTCTATCGTTTTTGGTTCCTTTTCTTTTCTTTTTTTTCTCGACACTGTAGATAATAGCATGTCAGTGTTTTTTTTTGTGCGTGTTCTTCGTCAGCCAGGTGAAACTAAGACTGTTGCACTGGTCAGCATTGGAGGAAAAAGCGTTATCCGCGGAGGAAACGGTATCGCAGAGGGTCCGGTTGATTCGTCTCGACTTCCAAAGATCATGGAGGAGCTGAGCTTGCGGAATTTCGGTCACAAGCAACAAAACGATGCGTTGTAAGCTGTTTTCTACGTTTTCCTAGCCTAGTTGTCGATGACCTTTTGTCAATTTTTTCTTCTCCTCAGGCCAGTGGAAGATGCGTCCTGTCCAATCTCTCGTGAAGTTTACACAAACATCTTTGGACCAACCACGGGAGACAAGATCAAACTCGGCGACACCGAGTTGTATGCGCAGATCGAGAAAGACTTCACTTTCTACGGGGACGAGTGCAAGTTTGGAGGAGGCAAAGTGATCCGCGATGGGATGGGACAGGGAACCGGCTACAAGGCCGACGAGACGCTCGACACAGTCATCACAAACGCTGTGGTGATCGACTACACGGGAATCTACAAAGCGGACGTAGGCATCAAGCATGGTTACATTTGTGGGATTGGAAAGGCTGGAAATCCCGACGTGATGGACGCGGTATCGTCCAACATGATCGTGGGAGTAAGTTCTTCTATCATCATCTTCCTCGCTACTAAGTTATTGTCTCGACAACACAGGTAAATACGGAAGTTGTGGCTGGCGAAGGACTTATTCTCACGGCCGGAGGCATCGATTCCCACGTCCATTTCATTTGTCCCCAGCTTTCCACTGAAGCCATTGCGAGTGGATTGACAACTTTGATCGGAGGTGGAACCGGACCAGCTCACGGAACTTGTGCAACGACGTGCACCCCTGCTGTCGATCAAATGCGGCTCATGCTACGCTCCACCGATGATTTTCCAATCAACTTTGGCTTCACAGGAAAGGCAAGCGAATCGATCAAATTTTCTTGTCTAGAGTGTTTACTAACGAGTTTTTCTCAGGGAAACTCGTCCAAAGTCGAAGGGCTTGACGATATAATTCGAGCTGGAGCTATAGGACTGAAACTACACGAGGATTGGGGTACTACTCCAGCTGCGATTGATCGCTGCCTCGACGTCGCAGATAAGTTTGATATCCAGGTATTGCGCAACCGTGAAAGAAGTTGTGAAGTTCTTTTTATTCTTCACTTTGTTTCACTTCTTATCAGGTGACTATCCACACCGATACTCTAAACGAATCCGGCTGCGTCGAGCACTCCATAGCAGCCTTTAAAAACCGGACGATCCACACTTATCACAGGTAGAACTTTTCTTTTCGTTTCACTTGTTTTTCCAACTCTGGAAGTGTCTCTTTCTACTAGTGAGGGCGCTGGAGGCGGCCATGCCCCCGACATTATCAAAGTTTGTGGCCTTCCAAACGTTCTACCATCGTCCACGAATCCGACCAGGCCTTTCACCAAGAACACGATCGACGAGCATCTGGATATGCTGGTAGGAGGAAAAAAAAATCGGTTTCCAGAGCTTCTAACCGGGATTTCTTGTCTGATAGATTGTCTGCCATCACCTGAATAGAAACATTCCGGAAGACGTAGCATTCGCGGAGTCCCGGATTCGAAACGAGACCATTGCCGCGGAAGATATTCTCCACGACATGGGAGCTATCAGTATGATGTCTTCGGACTCTCAAGCCATGGGAAGAATAGGCGAGGTAAGTTACTCGTTCTCGCAAACTTCTTCTCTTCTCCTTTTTTCACTTTTGTTTTGTTTTTGTTCTTTCCGGTTTGTACACGACTAGGTGATCACTCGATCGTGGCAGACTGCGCATAAGATGAAGCTGCAAAGGGGGCCTTTGCCGGAAGATCGTGAAAACAACAACGACAACTTCCGAGTGAGACGTTTCATCGCGAAATACACCATCAATCCCGCAGTGGCACACGGTGTGTCTCACATTGTTGGCTCCATCGAGGTCTGTGATCTTATGTTCCTCTTCGATGAATTATAAAAAAGTGATTTTTACCAGGTTGGAAAGCTCGCAGACTTGGTGCTATGGAAGCCTGGCTTTTTCGGAGCTAAACCGGAGCTCGTTATTAAAGGTGGCGACGTTGCTTGGGCGCAAATGGGAGATGCCAATGCCAGCATCCCAACTCCAGAACCGGTAAAAAGTCCTTCCTTCGTTCGTGGATAGTTTTTGTTTTGTTTTGTTTTCTTTCTTACATTAACCTTTGATCATTAATGATACAGGTTATAATGAGACCAATGTTTGCAGCGTGTGGCAAAGCTGCTAGCTCGTCTTCCATTGCATTTGTGAGCAAAGTAAGCATCATATCACACATTTTTCCTCTCTGTGTCTATTATATTCTAAGTTTTCTTTTGTCTCTCTTTTAGGCTGCTAAAGACTTGAATGTAGGCCAAGCTTATGGCCTCACTAAAAGGATCGAAGCAGTGAAAAACGTAAGGAATCTAAGCAAAGCGGACATGAAACTCAACAGCGAGACGCCTTGCATCGAAGTGGACCCGGAGAGCTATGAGGTCACTGCCGATAACATTCCACTGGTATGCTCCCCAGCGGAAAAACTCCCACTTGCCACAAACTACTTCCTCTTCTAGCCAAAAGTGTTATTTATAGTATCACTCAGCCTTTCTGCTCGAGCAGCGAACAAAGAAAGCCCAAGCTTGAATTATTATGTACAAGAATCTCAAATGATAGCACAATGTTGTTCTGGTTCCATGATGGTTGAATTGGAAGCTCCTCTCAACTTATTGAATCATATGAAATATGCTGATGTGATACGTTGTATGTGAAGAGCTCTTATTCCACGTCTTCCACATCCAACAGTGTAGAGCATATATAAAAGCGCAAAGTTGTTACAGCACTCAGGCTGGAAGCCGCCCGTCCTAAATTGTGGGACGAAGAATCAATTATTTTGATCTGATAAATAGCATGAAAGTATAAAAGTCAATAAAAAAAAAGACTATGGACTTCTATTCACTAGCTTGTGACGTGTCTTCGAAACTTTGAAACTTTCGACCGGACATTACTATGGTGTATACATGTGCTTCTGAGAAGTCTTGGTAACTAATGCTTGAGTAGAATTGCAATGACTTTGGAAAAAAGAGGTGATTTATAAGATATAACAAGAACTATCTGGTTTTTTTCACTCTTGTTACTGAGATTCCAATGAGCTTTGTCTTGCGAGAGCCATGGTGGTAGTGCCAGTGATATCGGGACCGATTGATGATCCAATTCCAATATCTCCCACATTCTTGTAAGTATACCACCTGGCGCACAGAACATAGATTCCAAGATTGATGATGCTGAGAAGGGTGAGCAGCCAGTAGAAGTAATCAATGTGAGCCCTGTTGAGATTGTCATTGATCCAGTTGCTGTCAACCCCGCCACCTTTTGTACTTGTAAACTTGACCACCATCTCCACGAGCAAGCTGCTAATGAAGCTCCCGATGGAGATGGTGCTGAGATAGAGCGCGGCTCCAATGCTTCGCATGGAATCCGGGGCTTGATCGTAGAAGAACTCGTTCTGGCCGACGGAGATGAAAACCTCGCAAACTCCCGTGAGCGCGTACTGGGGCAAGAGCCAGAATGCGCTCATCGGGACCGTCGTCTGGGGGCGATCCAACAGCCCGTGTTGCCTAGCCACTCGCAAGCGCTTCATCTCCACCAGCGCGGCGATGGCGATGGAGACGGTGGAGATGACCTGCCCGATCCCGATGCGCTGGAGCATCGTGATCCCGCGCTCGTTGCCCGTGATCCGGCGCGCGAATGGCACGAAGTAGCGGTCGTAGAGCGGCAGGATGATACAAATGGTGAGGGTGATGAAGAGTGGGAAGGAGGCGGCAGGGATCTGGAATCGCCCCAAATGCCGCTCCATGGTGTCGCCCTGGTTGAGGAAGAAGGTGCCCACCTGGGCGAAGACGCTGCTAAAGATGAGGTTCGTGAACCAGATGGGCATCACTCGCACCAGGAGCTTCACTTCCTCGACTTGGGTCACTGGGCACAGGCTCCACGGCTTCACTTCCTTGCTCTGCAGATCCTTCTCGCTCACCACCGCCGCCTTCTCCAGGAATCTGCTCGCGATCAATCGAAGTAAGCTAAGATTGTTCTTCGCAGCTAGAGCTAGAAGTTTACTTACGTGAATTCTTTGCTCCTGGGGAGCTTCCGGATGTGTGGGAACTGCGCCTCCTTGTCGCTCAGCTCGTACAGCTTCTCATCGTCGTCTGGAACGCTCACATTCCACTTCCTGGTGGCCGCCACCAGGACCTGGGCGACGCGGGTGAAGGGACTCCCAGCGGGCTTTTGGGTGCGATAGTTTGATCTCCCGGAGAAGAAGAGGAGGGTGGCGAGGGCGACGACAGCAGCGGCGCCGCCCCATCCCCACGTCCATCCGTAAGTCACCTGGATGTAGACGAGGACACTGACCGAGAACAAGTTCCCCGAGCTGATGCTCACGAACCACCAGTTGAGGAAGGACATTTTGCGCTTAGATTCCTGCGGGTCTTCCTCGTCGAATTGGTCCCCCGCGAAGGAGGTGACGTTGGGTTTGATCCCGCCGGCGCCCAGCGCCATGAGATAGAGCGCAAAGTAGAAGAATCCCGACTGGATGGAGCTCACGGGCTGGTTTTGCTCGGCCTTGATGCCCGGGACGCTGACGGACATGGTGACGAGAACCAGAGCCTGCGAGGAGGATGAATCATCAAGATACCCAAAAGTTCACAATGGAATCTAGAAAGGTGGAAGGAACAGAGAGACAAGGATGGCATTTTGGAACTTGGGAGCTTTACCATGAGATAGATGCAGAGGAAGATGGACAGGGTGAGGTATCGGCCGAGGAAAGCGTCGCCGAGAAACGCTCCCAGGAGTGGCGTCAGGAAGAGAGTTCCGCTCCAATTGTTCACGTTGGTGGCAGCGTCTGCTCGATTCTCGTGGAGCTGCTGAAAGAGATAGTTGGCCAAGTTGGAAGAGATGGCGTAGTACGCAACTCGCTCACACACCTCGCAACCTGGTGATCGTTCACAGAGACACACAGTTCCATCAGGAACAGGGAGGGGAAGATAAAGAGAAAAGTATTAGAAGAAAGATGGAGATGATCAAGAAAGAGGAGTATAGATATCGCAGCAGCATGAGAAGCGAGTGTTATTCCGTTTGTCGCAAAAGGTGAGTGGGACATTTGCTTACCGAAGATGAGCCAACAGGCTTTCCAGTTCCCGCTTGTCGATTTCCTCGACGGTCTGTTCCACACGTCGGTGGCATTGTTCGAAACCAAGTCATCGGGCTCCACGAATTCATCGCTGCTAAACTTCTTCTCCTCCACCGCTGCTGCTGCTGCTGCTGCTGCTGCGGCCATTCCGATCGATCGATCTGGCATCGCCAAGAAACAAAACACTCGAAAAATCGTAAGCTTTTCGACGAGAAACTCTATAATGGCTACGAGGAGCAAACAAGTTCTCAAGACTGCGAGCTTTGGAGGAGGATAAGAGAGATCCTTGCTACTACTGCTACCACTGCCGCTGGTGCTAGCATCTTTCTTTCAACCGCATTGGCAGCGAAGCAGAGCAGCAAGGATTCCTTCTTCCCGGGATTCACAGAAGAAAATGGAAAAGTATGAGAGAACTGCCCGGGTTTGTGTTTGGGCGTTATAGAAGAGAGAAAAACTTCGAGCAGGAGTTTCAGTAGGATCCCCCGCGGCTGTACTGGATGCAAACAATCATTTCCAGCCCAAAAGATGGAAGAAGAAGTTGAAAATTCTTCGAAGCGAGCGAACAAACGAGTGAGAGAGATGGAAACTAGCATGACACAAACATGCAATGCAAGAACACACCTCTCAAACCCTCTCTCACAAACAAACACACAGACACACACACTCACACGCACGCTCACACCCAAAGTGTGTACAAGTGAGTTTAGTATGTCTTTGCTGGTACTATATAAGACTATCAAAACCAACCAAGATTGGAGAGAGGACAATCTATATGAGCCCAACACCATATAAATGCGTCTTCTTAAGAAACTAGGAGCCAAGATCTTACAGGAGATTGAACTGCTGTACTCACGATTCGATGAATGGATTGGCAAGAAAAACACACGAGAAATGGAGTGGAGTTTGATCAATTGCGCTTAAGCTTGTAGCGAGCTTGGATCATAGGTTGTGTGACAAGAGACGTACTTATATACCATGCCAGGGGGAGACAAAGAAGGGACACCACTACGCTATAAACCAGCTTATTAGCAAAAGTTTCTAGCATAGAAAAGAGAGAGAGACAGAGAAGCTATAGCATTTCTAGCGATTTGGTGCAATTCTCCCCCTCAATTTGAGGAAGTGGGGCTGTAAATTAATACGCGATCGCGATCGGTACAGATTCTTCAAACCGTGATATCACACCGTACAAAAGCTTTGCCAGTGGGAATCGCATATTATGTTTGCTAGTACTGAATTTACATTAGAGATCCATATATTATGGAGAGAATTTTTTGCCAGCAACATATATATAACACTGCGCTCATAACTTGGCTGGATCACCTCGTGGCTTTCGGAGGGACAGAGATTCTTTGCACCGACAATCAAATAGATCCCCCAAATCGTTGTCCTGCAATGGTGGAACTTTGGTTGGTTCTCGCGGCTCTTGGCTTCAAATGCCTCAAAGTTCTAAAAACACAGTCCTTGGTGGTTGTACGGATAGGAGTCTTCGTGCCACAAATCCTTTATCAATTATTTATTGGCACATCGCACCACCAGTTAGCTATAAAGGTAAATGTTTCAAGCTTCTATAATTTGGAAATGGCATGATTTCTTCAGAGGTGCCAGCAGAAAATTAAACAGTGGTTTAGAGAGAACATGAAAAAAGAAAGTCAGCCAGCCCAACGATGCACACAACAAAAATCAAAACGAATACAAAAAAGATCAGTCAAACAAAGAAAAAAAAAAGGTTTGAAAGTCAGCAGTCAGCTCCGAGAACAAGGAAAAAGGGGGAAGCTTGATCTCTGAGCTAGAGTATCAGAGCCAGGTTTCGATCCTGGGACCTGTGGGTTATGGGCCCACCACGCTTCCGCTGCGCCACTCTGATAACGCGATGATAAAAATCGCAAACGATACCTTGACATTCTGCAAAACTGACAAAGAAGTGAACGAGCAGTTTTTAAGCTCCGCCGGATTGCCTCTTGGACTCCGCCGCCGCTCCGCTGTTTCGGAAGTAGCGGTACACTTGCTGCATGATTCAAAGAAGAACTCACGAGCGATTTAACCAGGATCAATCTTGCTCTTTTTTTTCGGTTTTACCTGGAGTACCCAGATGCACAGCAACGTTTCCAAGCAGAAGAGAGCAAAGCCGACGAGATAGAGGATCTGGAACATGAAGGTATCAATTAGCGAGTTGGCAAGAGAAAGAGTTTGCGTTTCCAAGGAACAGATTTTTTACCCCGACTCCAACCGTGTTGCTAAACACTTGCAGCGCTGGCAAGATACCCCTGTAAAAACGAGTCATTCGTGAATCAACGGGATAACCGGACAGTGATAACTCACGCAAGGGACTTCCCCTTGAAGACGATAGGGGGTCCAATTGACGCGACGATGCAAAAGCAAATGTGGACCTGTAGAGCTGGGTCTTAGCACTCATATCTTTCGAAAGAAACTTTGATATGGAAATCGTTGTGTACCAGATAGCAGAGGAAGAACCATCCAAACCGCAGGCCACTGTCGCTCCTGGAAAAGCAAACGAGCTGAAGAAACGTCCCGTGAGAGTGACACACAATACCTCATTGCTTTGTACAGAGGTCGATACCACAGTCCATACGATCCGGGAATTCCAGCTAGCATGTAAATGATCGCGAGGAACCAGATTTGGACACCTGCGGCACCTTGACTTTAGCACAGCAAGAAAGAAACAACCGATGATAACAGCAAGATTGTGATATACCGTAGGAGGAGCTGACGGCTTTGTGAGCCCAAGCTCCCGAGACAGCGATGAAATTCCACGCGAGGCACAACACGAAGCCTGTACGAGAGAGAGAGAGAGAGAGAGAGAGAAGTTCGTAAAGCACAGGCTTTCGAAAGAAGCAAAAACAAAAACGAACCGAGCCAGCTCGCGAAAGCCATGTACTGTAGGCGTTGAAGATGCAATGGAATGTCGCGACGAATGTCATGGCGGATGATCGGGAAAAAGGGAGGCCAGTTCTTCTCCTCTAGAAAGATTCCAGCTGCATAAACTTGTTTATCATCGAAGACATAATAAATCTGGACAGCTTACCTCGCGCAGCTTGTGCTTCCAGCTTTCGCAGCTCCTGAAACAAAGTAAGCATTTCTCTTTAAGGGAGGGAAGAAAAACATTCCAACAGGGGGCTACTTACTTGCTCACGCCTGGTCAGCTGTTCTTCCTTCTCTTTGAGCTCCCGTTCTTTCTTCCGGATCGACTCCTGCCACGACGACACACGGCCAAAGCTCGAATCTTTTGCACGTAGGGCGGCTTACCGAGCGATCGGAAAGAGGTATTTCGTCGGTCGCGTCGCGAGAAGAGGTGAATCTCTCCGCGGCGAGCGTCGGCAGCCTGGGGCCAGCCTGCTGGAACGAAAAACACAGGGATTTCAGCAAAAAGAACACAATGCCAGTCAAATCCGTGACATGCATCGCCGGAGTGGCCGCAAGATCGCGGCGGCGGAGGCTAAGAAGCAAAAGAAGAGCTCGAAAGATCCCGAGCGAAGCTCGAGCGCGCGCGACACTCACCGCGAACGCAAAGGGATTGGCGCCTCCTCCATCGTCGTCCTCAAAGGGATTCTTGTCGACGCCAGGCATCTTTCCGCGGCGAGCTGCTCAAACCCTATCGACCGTCGCCGCCAAAACAATGTATGAAAGAGAGACTCTTTGGAAGCGAGATCCTTATTAGTGCGTAACAGGGATTAGCGCGTAATTAGGGCTCTTCCCGCGCGGGTTCAAATCCTTACTTTTTTTAACACCAAAATCAATCAAACCGGTGAAGAATAGTAAATTCACCTTTTTATCAGCGATTGGGCATTTGGTCTAGTGGTATGATTCTCGCTTTGGGTGCGAGAGGTCGCGAGTTCGATTCTCGCAATGCCCCTATTCTTAAGTTTCTTATTTTTATTTATTATTATCTCTAGAAAACTTATTCACGTTTTTTTTTATTATTATTATCTCTAGAAAACTTAATTTGTAGAATAAAATACACAATCTTTTAGCTGCATGAGAATCCTCCAGGAACGTTGAGAGCGCAAGTGTTAACATAAGCATCAAAGTCGGACAAGCTGAGAGTTCCTTGGAGGAGGCTACAGAAGCAATCCAGGCTGAGCTCCTTGACCCTCGCACAACACGCAGCGCTGGGCGAATTCATCAGCGTCCCGGCGCTAATGCACGGCGACACCTTGTCCTGGATCTTTGCTCGGTCCTCGCATTCGCCCACCACACCTTTCACCACCACCAAGAGCATCAAAGCCATCACCAAAACCAAGATCGAGAAGCTCTTCCCAGCGATCGCCATCTTCTTCTCTCTCGCTCTCTCTCTCTCTCTCTCGATGATCTCGATCACTACAACACCATCACAATCTCCAGGAGGGAGGATGAGCAGACTTATCTTCACAAGAAACCCGCGGGGGCATGCGCGTTTCTCGTGGAGCTTGAGACTAGATACACAAGGATCGTCGACAAGTTCAGAGATCTCCCTAATCAATCACTGTTTACTTGGAGTTTATTTGCGGACGGGGAGATTGCTTTGGATCCAAGCACCGTAGCCGCCACCCATGTCCGTGACTCCAGTGAATCCCTGTCATGATCCACACGTAAGCCTCTCTCCCTTGAAAACAACTAGAAGAGAAAAAAACAAAGAGAAACGACAAGCTCACGAAGGCTGAGGGAGATACCGAAGCAAGAAGTTCCGTGGCCGCAGCCATTGATCTTCGACCACTCTGGCAACCCTGTCAAAGAACACGAAACAGAGAGTTTGCATTGGTATCAAACTTTTGTCTTCGCACAATCATACCACTACAATCTCGTCCTCTTTGTTGAATCGTGTTGACACTTCTGGGACAAAGTCTAAGTTGGTGATCATGCCTACAAAGAAGAGGCTGTGAGTGAGCGAGCACTGTGAAAAAAGAGAGAGCTCTACTAGACCTGTTCCAGATTTGTACATGAATGGAATATTGACAGCACCCTCGACATGGCCGGCCGCGAACTCTTCTGGAGTTCTGGAAGATCATAAAATGATAGATCATGAGTAAGAACTAGGACGATTGATCTAAAGAGATCATACCTGACGTCGAGGTAATGGTGCCCAGCTTTGAGAAGATCATGAGCGACTTGCACAGGAACGCTGCTCACGGCCGATTCGGTGCTGCTGCTCCTAAACGCTCGAAATCTTGCAAAAGAAAGAAGAACACGAGCTTCTCAAGCGGGCGCGACCAATTTACCGATTTACCTGTTCTGCCAAGAAGACATGCTCGATGATGATCCGTAAGCGCTGCGCACGGCCACTACTGGCATGCGATTGCTCGCCGCTCTGCCGCTGCTGGAGCATTCCAGAGAGAGATCGCCTCCTCTTAAAGATCCTCCGAGGGATGCCGACGCAAACCCTGAAATCGATGATCTTGATCCAGCGCCGCATGCGAGCCAAGAGCAAGAGGACGGTCGAACAGTAGCCAGCGCCATGATTCTACCAAGAAAAGTTCGAGGATCGAGCGATCGGCGCCAAAAAAGATGTTTGATTCAAAAATCTGGATGAAATAAGAGAGCTCAACTAACGGTGTTGCCCTGCCTCCTCCTTGTTCTTTCGGGACGTCCGGGTATTTGTTTTTGCCACCGGCTGGAGCCGGTTACATGTGGATAAGGCTTTCCGCTTTTACGGGCTGCGGCCGGTTCGTCACTGATTGCGACCGGCCCTGGAGCTTTCCCGTCTAGTAAGCATGTTTCCGGATCAGAATGTCCAGCTCGTGGACTGGACTTTCCAGCTCATGGAGCCGCCGCCAGTGGATCCAAGCGATCCAATCGTGCAAAACGTTGTCCGAAGCGGCGAGGATCCACTCGCTGGCGGAGAAGATCTTTGCCAGCGACGACGCCCTGATCGTCACGAAGCTGATCGAGATGTATGGCAAATGCGGGAGCGTGAGGAAGGCCCGGGCGATTTTCGACGCCATCCCGGGCTCTCGCAGGGATTCCTTCGCGTGGGTCGCGATGCAGTGCGTGTACGCGCGCAACGGCGAGTTGGACGAGGCCAGGGCGCTGTTTGATGCGATGCCGGAGAGGGATCTTGCAGCATGGAATGCGATGCTTTCAGCATTTGCCCGTCTTGGGCATTTTGAAGAGGCGAAGAAGCTCTTCCGGATCATGCCAGAGAAAAATTTGATATCGTGGAGCGTGATGCTCGATGCGTTCTCCAAAGAGGGCGATTTGGATCGAGCTCTAGAGGTATTCTTTTCAATGCCGCAGCACGATTTGGTCGCGTTTAACACGATTGTCGCGGCATTTGCCCAACAGGGGCAAATAGATCGGGCTAGAAAGATCCTAGAATCAATGCCCGAGCACGACATAGTGACGTGGACGTCACTGCTGGCGGCGCACGGGAACCACGGTGACGTGGAGGCTGCCAAAGAAGTCTTTGACGGCATGCATTACAGAAGCCTTGTGACGTGGAATGCCCTGATGGCAGCATATGCCCAGAACGGGCATTTGGAATCTCTTGATTCGTTTTTCACGGCAATGCCAGAGCGGGATTTAATCTCCTGGAACACTCTACTCTCGGCTTTTGCTCACGGAGGGAATCTAAAAGGCGCTCTTGAAATATTCCAAGCGATGCCACTGAAGAACATAGTCTCCTGGACTTTGCTTCTAGCAGCATATGCCGAGAATGGGAAATTTTCCAAAGCTCGCAGATGCTTTGAGGATATGCCCCAGAGAGACCTGGTTTCGTGGACGTGTATGCTCGTGGCATATGCCCAGAGCGGGTATCTCGTAGATGCCCAGCGAATGTTTGAAAGTATGCCACGCCACAATCACGTTGCATGCAGTGCGATGCTGGTGGCATATGCTCAAAACGGGCAGCTCGAAACAGCGAAAGTCATGCTAGACCGAATGAGAGAGAGGGATTTGTTCTCGTGGAACGCAATGCTGGCAGCATATGCCCAGGCGGGGCATGTCGACCATGCAAAAGAAATGTACGACAATGCGCCGTACCACACACTAGCTTCCTGGAATTCTATGCTGTGTGCATACGCATTAAATGGTTACGTACACCAGGGTCTTTGTGTTTTTGAGAATTCTCGAGAAAAAGATTTGGCAACGTGGAATGCACTGCTTGCTGCATATGCCAGAAACGGGCACCTTGATTTTGTTGACAGACTGTTTGTGAAGATGCCGGAAAAGGACTTGGTTTCCTGGGGAACGCTCCTGAATTGCTACGCTGAGAAGGGGTACTACAACGATGCGTGTCAAATCTTTGATGAGTTGAGGGCTATCTACACTGCGGATGAGGGGTGCTTCACTTCGATTCTTATTGCTTGCAGCCGAGCCGGGAAACTCTATGCTGCTCGATCCTTGAGCTTGAGCATGGTGGGCGATTACAAGCTCAAGCCCTCCAAGCAGCACTTTTGCTGCCTGGTGGATTTGCTGGGCCGATCGGGGCACGTTTTAGACGCTGTGGATCTTGTCAATAACATGCCTTACGAGCCTGATGTTCTAGAATGGACATGCTTGCTTAGCTCTAGTTCTAGTAGCTCATCACTTGGAGTTCAGGCAGCAAAGAGAGTTTTCGACAAGGATCAAGGAGAGGGCCATGCCTTTGTGTTGCTTGCATCGAATCTAGAACAAACTAGACTCGGTTCACAGTCAGATCTTGATCCACACCTTAGCTTGCGCGCTTAGACCATTGTTTCATCGTGTGGGCAGCACACAACTTCTCCATTGAGCTTTCTTGCGAACTTGTTGAGATCGAACAATTCGCCTTCAAATTGTGACATACGAGGTCGCCCGAGATTGGGTCGATTCTTGGGATGCAACGAGCAGCCATGAAGCTGGAGTCGAGCATCGTGCGCAGCTCGTTATCATGGTGGCAAATTCGTCCACATAGCCGATAATGCTGCAAGTCTCAAGCCAGCCGCCGCAAGGCTCTTGACAAATGTCATAGAAACAACGCAAATTAGAAGCAAATCCCCGCCCCCCCAAGAGAAACAAGAAATTATGCCAATAACTAGAGAAAGAAAAAGAAAGAAGCACCGGAATCTTCGTTTCAATTACTAGAGTCGACCATGGATAATCGAAAACAACGTAGGAAAGAAGAAAAAGATTGTTTCTAGAAAAAGAAAAAAAGAGAGAGAAACAAAAGAAAAAGGAAGCACAGCTTCGGCCGTGGACCATTGAAAACAACGTAGAAATTGGAACAACGGACGTATATGATATAATGCATGACAATTTGGACATATGTGATGGTATAATATATGACAGGCGGCAATCGTGAGAGCGATTCGTTACTTGCCAGGTTATTGAGATCATCAGTGCAACAATGGGGATCAGTGATGGATTTTATATTAGTTGCAAGAACCAGGTAAGGTTTTCTTTTTCTAAGTAACAGAAAACTAGCGGCACTGTGATTTTTTGGAGGTGAGGGGCATCGATCCCCTTACCTATCGCATGCAAAGCGATCGCTCTACCATCTGAGCTACACCCCCTTAACACACTGATACATTATAAATGTGGCACAGATTGTGAATGTCGTACGGTCTGGAAGTCGCGAAACTGTGGTCCAACAACATGCAAAGCCGCAATAGCCAAGAAACTCGATCAAAACCCATAAATCGTCTAGCCTTTTCAAGAGCAAAGCTTGCGAGGACAATGAGGAGACCTCCTTTAAGAAGCGTAAATAGAGCCTCACGTTAGATTATCTCTTCTTCTTTCTTTTTTCTCTGTCAACTTCGGGAGGAAGTAATTTTCATTTGAGCTGGACTTCTGTGGCTCTTGAATGATCAATCAGTGGGACTTGGTGTAAGCTCGTCAAGCAATGTCAATCACAGAATAATCCATGAAGAAATATCAACTAAAGAGAAGTTTGCGTTGCTTGAGATCGAATTTAGAACAAACTAGAGTCTTGGTTCATAGTTAGATCTTGATACACAACTTAGCTTGCGCGCTTAAGACCAGTGTTTCATCGTGTGAGCAGCACACAAGCCGTCCATCGAGATTGCTTGCGAGCTTGTTGAGTTCGAACTCTTCGCCCTTCGAATTGCTGCAAATGAGATCCTTCGAGTTTGGACAGTAACTACACTCCATGAAGGTGGACACGTGTGTATTGCTTGCAGCTCGCGGTAATGGTGGCAAATTCGTCCTCATAATGGATAATGCTGCAAGTGTCAAGCCAGCGTCCGCAAGTTTCCTGACAAAATGTCACAGAAACAACGCAAGTTAGAAGCAAACCCAAGAGATTTAAAAGAGATTGTGCCATAACTAGAAAAAACTTAGAGAAGAACTTGCACCTCGGGAGTGTATACCAACCTCTGTTTATATCACCAGAGTCGACCGACCATGGATCATGGAAAACAAGGTAGGAAAAGGAAACAAAGGTATCGATTTTGACACGTATACGTGATTGTTTATAATGCATGAAAGGTGGGATCTTCTCGAGGCAATTCAATCGTGCTCGAGCCTCTTGGAAGCCCAAAAGCTACACTCGATAGCCAAACGAGTTTTGAGTTCGAGGGATACCTTTGCCATAAACAAACTTGTTGAAATGTATGGCAAGTGTGGGGGAATACAACACGCGAGAATAGTTTTTGATAGCATGAATGAGAAAGACGCATATTCCTGGGTGATTATGCTGTGTGTATATTCCCAAAACGGGCATCTGCAGGATGCTAAGTTCCTGTTTGATATAATGCCACAATGGGAAACAGTGTCTTGGAATGCAATGCTCGCAGCATATGCCCAAACTGGGTATATTGACCAGGCCAAGGTGCTCTTTGACTCAATGCCGGAAAGAAGTTTGGTGACATGGAACTCAATGCTTGCAGCATATTCGCAAACCGAGAATCTGGACGACGCTTGGAATATCTTTGCATCTATGCCTCTACGGGATCTAGTATCATACAATTCGATGGTTTTAGCATTCGCCCAAAATGGAGATTTTGCAAGAGCGAATGAGTTTCTCCGCTTGATGCCAGAACACACTCTTGTTGCATGGACGACAATGGTGGCTGCGCTTGGGCGGCACTGCGAATTGGAACGGGCAAAGCAAATGTTTGATTCCATGCCTCTGCAAAACATAGTGACATGGAATGCGATTCTGGGAGCATATGCTGATAACGACCATCTAGAGGAGGCAAGGATTGTGTTTCAAGCAATGCCAGAGTGGGATCTTGTCTCATGGACAAGCATGTTTTCTGCTTTAGTTGGCGGGGGCAATTTGGGTCAAGCCAAGCTAGTTCTCCGGTCAATGCCAGTAGTCAACTCGTTGACATTGACCACTGTTCTGGCGGCGCACGTCAGCGCCGGTCAACTCGCGGAGGCTGTGCAAGTCTTTGAGTCAATGCCCGAGAAGGACATGGTTGCGTGGACGGCCATGCTGGTTGGATATGCCCAATCGGGGGATACGGGACTTGCAAGAAATATGCTTGAAAAGATGCCAAGATGGAATATGGTAGCGTGCAGTGCCATGGTGTTAGCATATATTCAGCACGGTGATGTAGAAAACGCGCAAGGAATTTTATCTGAGATGCCCTTTCTTGATAGCATTTCGTGGAATTCAATGCTCTCAGTATATGCCCAAAAAAGGGATCTTGAGCATACCAAATACGTGTTTGATAGCCAACCTGTCAAGCCAGTAGCGTCCTACAACCTAATGCTCTCATCGTTTTCGCAAAATGGTTTTACAGAAATGGCTGTGAGACTGTTTCATTCAATGCAGGAAAGGAATCTCGTGTCCTGGAATGCAATGCTTGCGGCGTATGCCCACATCGGGTATCTTGGTCGATGCTGGAATCTCTTCGAGGCACTTCCGGAGAGAGACACAGTCTCGTGGGGCACAATTTTAGCTGCAATTGCGGAGAAAGGTGATTCGAAAGACGCATTCAAGATTTTAAGCAGCATGAATCTGATCGGCACAACAGCTGATGATGCTTGTTTTGTATCAATTCTCGTGGCCTGTAGCCGTGGAGGCAAGCTCTACGCGGCCAAAACTTACTTGGCTTCCATGATCCTCGACTTTGGACTGAAGCCCTTGAAGCAGCACTACTGCTGTGTGATAAACTTGCTGGCCAAAGCTGGGCACCTTGACAGTGCTGCGAATCTTATCAATGAGATGCCTTTTGTGCCAGATGCCCTAGAGTGGACGTGCTTGCTCTCAGGAACTTACAGTGGTGGTAGAATTTTGGGGACCAATGCCGCAAAGAAGGTTGCCAGTCATTTAAATGGCCACTTTTTCCCGCCAGAACTTATTTAACCTAGCTAGGGCTCATGAAGCATGGCGGCAGTGAAAATCCGGAGCAGCAGGCGATCCAGCAAGAAAGCGCTCGTCTCCGCAATGCCGCGATCTCCCGCGGCATTCTCGGCCGCTCTGCGGCATCGCCGCCGCAGCTGTTGCTCCCGTCCAAAGGTATGCACCATATTCGCCGAGACAGACAACAATCGATTTTCTTGGGAATTTCCAGAGCTTTTGAAGTGCGATGGCAAAGACATTGTGAAGAAGGGGACCAGGAAGAGCAAGTTCTTGTTCTCGTTTCCCGGGCTTGTAGCTCCTGTCGCTGGTGGGAAATTTGGGGATCTTGCTCATCTAGACACGAAGAATCCCATCCTTTATGTCGATTTTCCAAAGGTGCGTTATTGTTTGAGAGAGGAGAGAACGATGAAAAATATCTCTGGCTGGATTCCAGGGGCGCATCAAGCTTTTCGGTACCATTGTCTATCCCAAGAACAAGTATCTTACCTTGCAGCTAACGAAGGGATCAAAAAGTGTTATTTGCGACGATGTGATAGAATCACTGGTAAGCAAAACATAATTCTTTTCAGGAAAGCAGCTTGAGACTGACCAGTCTGCTAATTTCAGGTGGTTTTCTCCGAGTCCTGGTGGATTGGAACGAAAGAAGAAAATCCCGAAGAGAAAAAACTAGACATGCCGAAAGATCTTTGCGAGGTATTTTGTAAAATTCCTAAGGAACTCTATGGATTGGGTTGTCTTACAGGAGAAGCACACGAACTATAGCTTCACGGCTGGTGCTGGATCCGATTCTAAAACAACCACACAAGCGCAAAAGCTAGCAGCTAGTGTCAGCACTTGTACCTTAAAGCAGAGCACTTTAACGGGCTTCCAGTCGCCTAGCTTGCCTGAAGAACCGATTCGTCAATCTGTGCGTACTTCTGGCCAGAAACGAAGGTAAGACAACTTGAGTTTATATCCCTGACAATGATTTTCCTGCTACCATTCCAGCTATTCGGAAATTGATATCTCTGACGATGAGATCGACGAAGCTGACACACCGAAAGCGGCCAGCACTTCAAAGTTTGAAGCCTGTCCAGAGAGGAAAGCTGGGAAAAAGGCCACGATTCTAGACTTTATGGTACGCAAGCCAGCGCTGTAGAGACAATTCACACTTTGGAAAACAAGAACCAAGGTATGGAATTTCGGACGGAGTGTTTTATCCATGCCTGCTTGTTTTCTTTGCAGGCACTACACTCTTAGCGTCCCAAACTAAACTCCCAACTTGGAAGATTGATTTGGAATAGCTGGTTTTATTCAGTGATAGCAGCATACAGTGGTGCCAGCTATGTTACTTGCCAGGTTAAAGAGACCATACTTGCAACGACCAAGAAGGCATTTTATGAATAAGGAGCTTCGATTCACGCAAATCGCCATTCTTTGTCTTGCATTTTGCTGTGAGACTGATATATCAATTTCAAGCTTCGCATGAAAGTAGCCACCGCAAGCATTGATAATTACGCAAAAACAAATTCAAGATGGACTTTTTCTAGTCTCTACTGATGTCTAATAAATAAACTTTCTGGAGGTGAGGGGCATCGATCCCCTTACCTATCGCATGCGAAGCGATCGCTCTACCATCTGAGCTACACCCCCTTAACATCACACCTTTGTTCCAAACTTCTGGATCGATACACTCGATGTTTGTTTTTCTTTTCTTTTGCTTCTACTATATGAGCTGCAAGCAATATAATGGCAGCAAAAAACATGTCTCCACTTGTTGCAGCCGCGAAGAGTTTGATCTCAAAGCAATCTCAATGGAGGCCTTGTGTGCTGCTCACAGGATGAAATACTGATTTAACCGCGCAAGCTAAGTGGGCCTATCAAGATCCAAGTCTTGTTTGCTCTAGATTTGACGCAAGCAACATGAAGCCATGGCCTTCTCCTTGAACGAAATTATCATCAAGAGAAGTTGATATTTCTTTCCTTTGGTTTCTCTCTTCATGGCTTTTTCTGCTGCAAAACTCCGCTTCAAATATGACGCATCTCTCTTTTCTTTATTCCTCCTTTGGAACTGTGTGATAAACTTGCTAGCCAAAGCTGGGCATTTTGAATGTGCTGCAAATCTTATCAATTGTCGTATGTTTTGGGACGAGAGTCATTTAAACGGCATTTTTCCCGCCAGAACTCATTAGTTATGAATGGCGCCAGAGAAAATCCAGAGCAGCGGGCGATCCAGGAAGAAAGCGCTCGTCTCCGAAATGCCGCAATCTCCCGCGGAATTCTCAGCCCCTTCGTGGCATCGCACCGCAGCTGTTGCTATATTTTCAAGACAGGATTCGATTTTCTATGGAATTTCCAGATGTCATGGCGAAGACATCGTGAAGAAGGGGACCAGGAAGATCAAGTTCTTGTTCTCGTTTCCCAGGCTTGTGGCTCCTGTTTTCTTATGCCGATTTTCCAAATGTGTTTGAGGAAAGGATGAAAAATTATTTTGTACCTTGCAGGTGTTATTTGCGATGATGGAATCACTGGTAAAAACAGTTCTTCTCGAGGAAAAGTTGCCAGCAGCTTGAGACTGACCGGTCTACTGATTTTCAGGTTGTTTTCTCCGAGTCGTGGTGGACTGGAACAAAGAGAAAAAACTGAACACGCCTAAAGATCTTTGCGAGGTACTTTGTAAAATTTGTAAGAGGACTCTACAGACTGGATCGTCTTTTAGGAGGGGAACACAAACTATAGCTTTATGGCTGGTGCTGAATCGGATTCTAAAACACCCACACATATGCAAAAGCTAGCAGCTGCTGTCATCACTTCTACAGCACTCTAGCTTGCTTGAAGAACTGCCAAAGTATATTTATTTCTAATAAAAACTATAAACCTGGTGCGTACTGTTCTGAGGGAATCTTGCAATTGCCCCACACTCAGAATCTCATAAGAGAACTCTATCTCTCACTGAAAATGTCACAAAAATGTGTGATCAAATCTCATATTTGCGAATATCTCTGGCATCATTCCAACAGGTGACCACAGTAAGATTGTGCAAATGGCTAAATCTATAAATAGAAGAGAAAATGGAAAAGAAAAATCTAAAACAAATAAGAATAAAATATGGATTTTGAAGGAAAAAAAAAGGAAATTATTGAGCTTGATAGCTTGATTGGTTTACTGATTTATTATTACACTAATAATATTAAAAAGTATTAAGATCATTATGCATAATCTCCTTAATGACCTTTGTCGTTGACAAAGAGTGCAAACTTATTGCTTAGTGATTTCAATAATTTGATATTTCAGTAACCTATAGTGGTAGTTCTACCTTTTAACTTTTATCCACACTAATAAGACTGAAAACTAAAAATATAAGACTGAAATAACCCAAAGACATGTATTTAAAATTTAATTATAAAGACAATCATACAATAGTACTTGCTAGAATATACTTTTCCAATCTAGCGGTTGGAAATTATTTACATGTGCAAGATGGGGATAAACATGAGAGATTTTACTGAATATTTTCCATTCCATATTCATGCTTAACATTATATATAACTTGCTATATGAATAATGCCTATCAAATATGAACTTCACTTAGACACTTCTTTTGAGCATGGTGGGCCAATTGAAGGAGACATTATAGTGTCAACCAATATATTAAAACCATGAAGTTCAATTAAACACTCACGAATATAAACTTAAACTCTTCGTTTGTCAAGGTAAATCTCGTTCATGACTAGAAACATCGAAACCACAAACAACGAGTCCACTCCAGGTTCAATCTCTATGCTGTAGCTGTGGCGTCCCGCAATGCTTGCCAGTTTTCTCTTGTACCTTGCCTGTGGATCAATCTCAAAATCTCTTCTTCGCAGAAGAACAGAGAGACATACCTTTGCAATCAGCTGTCCAGTATCAGTCCTGCGTAAGCTGTACTTCCCGGTGAAGTTGCATCCAGTGAGCTTGAAATCGGGCGTGGTGCTTCTCCCCGAGGTACACATCGACGCAGAACTTTAGCCGGAAGCAAGGCTTCTTCGCTGTGAAGAGAAACTTGTCTTCAACGAGATAGGCCTTCCACTTGTTCTGGAAACTGAATGCCTGCCAAATGGGTTACTATCTAGAGAAAAGAGAGATGGTTTTGTACCTCTTTGTGGAGCACGAGAATAACCTTTCCACTGGAATCCATCACTCTCCGCTGGCGACCGCATCCAAAGTTTCCATCCACATGCTTTATTTCGTTAAAGTGGGACTTATTCAGTAAAGTGGGACATTAATTAGCATGTGTCCACATGCCATTTCCTAGTACTTAATTAATATTTATTAATATTTCTATCAGTTTTTTAATTTAATTTTTTATATTTCACAATATTATAACACAAAATCATATGAAAAGTTTTTAATTTATAAATTATAAAGTTAAAACTTCAATTTTTTATTGTTGTTATAAAAATGACATATGGCCACACACCATAAGTGGGATAATGAAAAGTCCCACTTTAACGAAATAAAGCATCCACTGCAAAAACTTGGTTTTGTTTTGCATCTCGGACAGTATACTTCCCACAGCTGAAGACTCCTGAGCTGGAGAGAGTAAGATCCATAGCGTGGAAGTTGCAAAACTGTGCTCCAGCAACAGGCAAAGCCGCAGCAACCTTGGCAGAATCTTGATCAAAACCCATAGCCTTAGCCTGGAAGTTTAAAATCACCAAGCCTTTTCAAGAGCAAAGCTCTTGACGCTTGCGAGGATGGAGAAATCCAGGATGCTCTGACTAATCTCCTCTAAGACGCGTTTTAACTCTTGGTGGGAACGGCTAATCAATGAGTGGGACCTCAACAAAACACAACCAAATGGATAATTTCGTGTGTTCTTTTTCCCGTGTCGTAAAGATAAACACTAAAGTATAAATCCCGGCTAAAGCCGAAAAATGGAGTACAACTTAACGGCAGTACACGCTAGGCCTCCAAGTGTAGCTCTTCCATTATCAGTACGCAAAATACCGTAACTGTGTAAGCACCGCATCCCCAAACAAAGCTGGAGGAGTGCGCGGGATTGGGGCTATTTGCGATACGCTGGGCACTAAGCCTAATCGATGGGTACCTCGAAGGCTCCATGTCCGAGGATGAGTGAGGATCACCCCAGCAGGAGATTTGATCACCATGTGCCCCTATAGCTTCAACAAGCAATCGGGCAAGAATGTCGATCCAATGCAAGAAAACCGCTAACCAATGCCCGCCATAGCTGCCTGGAAGAAACTGTCTAGAAGTGAAATTCTCCCGTTTCACGATTTCGCCATATTATGTAAATGATGAACTTGCATTTAATGGACTCAACTTGGAATGGATCCATTATATTGACGTCCCACGATGGTTAAAATCATTGAAACCACAAATAGCGAGTCCACTCCAGGCTCAATTTCTATGCTGTAGCTCGCAACGCATGCCAGATTCCTCTTGGACCTTGCCTGTTCATCAAACTCAAAGTCTCTTCGAAGAAGAAGAAAAGAGAGACATACCTTTGCAATCAGCTCTCCAGTATCAGTCCTGTGTAAGCAGTATTTCCCGGTGAACGCGCTTCCAGTGAGCTTGAAATCGGGCGTGGTGTTCTCCCCGAGGTACACATCCACGCATAACTCTAGCCGGAAGAAGAAAGGCCGCTTCGTTGTAAAGAGGAGCTTGTCTTCGTCGAGATAGACCTTCCACTTGTTCTGGAAACTACATGCCTGCCTAACGGTTTTCTGAGAATTCGAAAGGAAAAGAAAGATGCGTTTCAAGTACCTCTTTCTGGAGCACAAGAAGAACCTTTCCACTCGAATCCATAACTCTCCGCTGGCGACCGCAGCCAAATTTCCCATCCACTGCAAAAACTTGGTTTTGTTCTGCATCCCGGACTGTATACTTCCCACAGCTGAAGACTCCCGAGCTGGAAAGAGTGAGATCTACGGCCCGGAAGTCACAAAACTGTGATCCAGCAACAGGCAAAGCCGCAACAGCCATAGTCTTAGCCTGGAGCTGGAAAATCACCGAGCCTTATCAAGAGAAAATTTTTCCATGCGATGAACAGAGAAATCCAGGATGCTCTGACTAACCTCCTTTAAGACGAGTTAAATAGAGCCACACTCCTCTGTGTCAGAGTTGTCTCGGTCAACTTTTCATGCGGTGAAAGTAAGATGGAGTTTTGTAACTCTTGAATGATCAATCAGTGGAGAATAAACCGTGAAGAGAGAGAAATATCAACTTTTGTGGATAATTTTGTTCCGAGGAGAAGGCCATGCTTTTGAGTTGCCTTGCATCTAATCTAGAACAAATCTTGATAGACAACTTAACTTGCGCAAGACCAGAATATCTCTGCAAATGTCCCATTGTATCGCAGTTTTGACCTAGAAAATTTTCCTCAGAGGAATTTGTCATGCTCATTCCAGCTCTCGCGACTTTGTGATGATGTATGGCTGGCTTACGGATCTTCATGGTGGCATCCCTCTCTTGCATTTGGTGTTGCGCAATCTATATGGACCATAAACTAGAAATATTGTAAAAGTAAGTTCAAGGTTAAGGAGTGTGGAGCTTTTAAGGTAGCTTGGGGTGAAGAACATTTATTCTATAGCCTCTTTGCTGGGTGTGCTGAAGAGCAGAAGGTTTCTTCTTTACAAATTTGTCTAAAATCATTTGAGAAACCTTTGCGCCAAAACGTCAATTCCTCTGTCGTGGTGGCAAATTCGACCTAATAGCGAAGATACTAAAGAAGTGTCACTAGGCTTTGCTAAGGCACGGAATCTAACATTTTCCCTGTTGTGCCAGCCGCTCGAATTTTGATTTGCGAATATGCTAACCATCTAAATGGCATTTTTGTCCGAGTGGCTGGCAAAAAGTCCTTGTCACAAAGTAATTACATGAATTTTTCTTACAAGGTGACATGGTTTTGGTTTGCTATTTGATAGGCATTTACAAAGATTCCATGGAATCCATATGGAACTCTAGCAGGCAACTCTATAGAAGCCACTGTCTCAAGCGTGGGCGATTTAGCATCCATGATCAAAAGCTCCGAGACACCACTCTTCTCATCATGGACGTAGCTTAAGACGTATCCATCGTCTTCCTCGTCTTCCTCCTCGCCTTTTGCCACAAAGAAAGGCTCGTTGCAAAACCTCCCAGGTTCGAATCTCCTCGAAGCCACAATGCACGGTTCGCTTAGATCCGGATCACTTGCACCGTCGATTACTACTCTGGGCAGCCGTGGAGCGTCTAGATCGACCTTGGCCAGGCCCGAGAATTTGGGCCATGGCCCATAGTAGCACATGTAGACGTACCTATTCTTTCGCCCCAAAAATTTCTGGTTGATCTGTCCAAAATCCAGTCCGGCGGAGCACACGTGTTGCTTCCACGACCGTCCAGATCGAAGATCCAGGTGGATCTCGTGCAATCTGCTGGACAATCCGGCTACGTCATCGAACAGACATTCCACTGGCGTAATAGACGAACTGAGCACGACGATCTTGTCCGTCCCTTCCTCCCACGCGTTGATGTAGTGGAATGACGTCCAATCCGGGACGTCGATCCAGCGAACGCCGGAATATCCCACGGTCGGGATGCGAGGGATCACCCCGAATCTGGGAACCTTGGCGGTATCTCCACGGATGGGCATCTTGTTCTGGAGCACAACATCCTGGATCTTCATCACGACCTGATTCTCTGGGAAGATTGCGTAGTTCTCCGTGATCGCAAAATCGTGAAACAGGCACGGCTCGCGCAACCACACATCAAAATCGGGGCTTTTCCTCCCTTCCCGGCTCGCCCAGAAGTAGCGGAGGTGGGGATTGATCACTGGATTGAAGCTAAACGCGAAGAGCTCGCCAGAGGTTGGATCGATCTTTGGATGAGCGCACATTGGCAGTAGCAATCGCTTGTTGAAGCTGTAGCGACCCATGGTGATCAAATCCCCTGCCGGGGTGATATTCACGGCGTATGGCATATCATCCTCGGACATGGCAAGAATTCGGCGATCGAAGTAGGCCATCCCAGCGTTGGAAGTTCCCATCCCGCCCAAGATATCGATCAGGCCCAGAGCCGCGCGCATCGCGAATAGCCCCAGTCGCGCGAGCCCGGCATAGCTGCTCATGGTGCCCAGTGTGTAGGGGAAGAGAATCTTGCCCGCTACTTGCTCCTGGAGGAATCGATTGGTCTGGGTGAATCGCGCGCAGTAGATTGGAGCGTGATGTTCTTCGAGATCATCATCGCCCGGGAACTTGATCGCGTGGAGCATCCCGTGGCCATCGAAGTAGTGGTAGCCGGCGGGAGGGGGATGGAGTGGATTGGAGCCATTGCGGATGTAAGCACCGCCGCGGAGGCAGCGAGGGATCTCGCCAGTGACTCGGCGGCATGGCGTCGGCGGGGATTCTCCAACCGGGGCGAAATTGTCCGCGAGCTGGATCTTGGGGTCTTGCGAGGGAGGGAACTCGCGGGGATCGATGTACGTGGCGATGAGATTCTCCACAGTGTCGCACAGGGCTACTGCCGCCGCCCGCGCCTCTTCGATTGGATTGGGGATGGAGAATCCAAGGGCGTTGTTGTTCCTGCGAGAGGTCTCTCTCGATTTGGTGGCGGTGGCTGTGATCCTTGATGATCTTCTCCTGGGTGGAGCTGGGAAGAAGGAGCTGCTAATGCCATAACCAGTGCCAATGGCATACATTGCGACCACCTTCCAAATCAAAGCCCAAGACTAGTGCCAGTGGCATACATTGCTATCAATCACAAGTAAATTGATCCCTCAACCAATGTTTGGAGCTATGGATTGATGATCTCTCTGAGCCACACGCCTCGCATAGATATTTCCACCAAAAAAGTGTCTCCGCGAAATATCAGCTGGCATGTGAATCGGTGGTAGGGCTGACTCAGAATAACGGTACCTTGCCATGTCAGCGAGTGAGTCATCATAGTTTGGGTGGTCCTGCGTTCGATTCTAGCCAGCCGCAATAGAAAGTTTTTAAAAAATATTGGGGGTTTTGTTTTTAGGGTTCTAGCTCGATGAGAATCGGATCGAAAGGAATGTGTCCCGATTTTCCAGCGATAGTTTCTCCTGGACCGCCTACATTCAGCTTCTCGAAGCGATCTCCATCATTGTGGGAAGAAATTGATTTCGCGATTGGATAGGGTTCTTGTTGACGATAGGACACATTTCTAGTACGACTGATTCGCAGTACACTGAACAAAGGCAACGACATGCCTGGTGAGTTTGTTTACGCATCCTTTTCTTTTTTCTTCTTCGATCGATCGATTAACGTCACAAAACGTGGTTTTGACTTCCACAATGGTTTTTTTTTTTTTTTTTTTTGGTACCAAGCGGGTCATCCACACCTCATTATCGCAAATGCGTGGCGACTAAGCACGGTATTTATTTCCTAATCCCACTCGTTGTCTTAGCTCATTTCTTTTTTTGCTGCTACGTTTACGTCAGGTTGTGTTGCTCATCGTTTGTCTTGACCGATTTCCAGATACCGCTGAGGAGCGGCCCCTTTGCTTCGGTGTTCCATGTCGCCATCGCCATCAGCAGCAGCGCAGCACGGCGAGGAGTATGCGTAAATTCCCGGCGGTGGCAACAGTGCTAATGCTAGTAGCACTTAAGATCCCCGTAAGCCACGAACAAAAACGATGACGGCTTCTTCAAGGACGACCATGGCACTTAATCAAGTTGAGGGAAAGGCAGGAGTAGGCTTGGTCCCTGTGGTTCGGCACGAGTTTTGTGCGCACGATGGCATGGAGTTGATACTCTCCAAGGTCGAGGCATGGAGTTGGGGCAATTACACTGTCACCGATGGAGTCGGGAATTTCCTCATCACGGTGGAAGGGAGGCTGAGCCTGCGATGGACTCGGACTCTGCTGGATTCGAGCGGGACACGGATCCTCAAGATCCACAAGAAGTTCATGGTTTGTTGCAGCTCCTAGATAGCAAAGTTTTGGTTTTTCTTGTTTAGATTTTCTGACAAGGTTTCTCTTTCCAAGACAGAACCCAAGCATCTTCGATGCCTTCATTGACGGTGAAGACGGCGCGAGGAGAGTGTTCACAGTGCAATCTTCGTTAGAAGCGCCGGCTTCACGCTTTTCTCTCAAGGTGTTCTTGCCAGTGAAAGGCTCCGAGCCGGACCTCTCCATGGATCCCGACTTTAAGCTCGAGGGGGCCTACTTCCAAAATGATTACGGTATCGATTGCGGAGAAAGGTCGATTGCACAGGTACGATTTCTGTGATCTTCCTCTTTCTTTTCTGTACTTTGGAAAGAATGTTCCTTGGTATGTACCTCACAATTGATGTCGTCCCGTGCAGGCCTCACGAAAGCCAGACGCGTCCAGCTTTGTTCTGGGATGCGGTGCTTACACCGTTACGGTTTTTCCTGGGGTCGACCACGTCTTTGTAGTCGCCCTCGTACTGATAATGGACGAGCTACACTTGGAGGCCAGCGTGGGTCACGACTCGACTTAACTTGCGCGGAGAAGCGAGAACGAGAGAAACATCACTACTGCCTTGTAAGTGAACTCCATTTTTTCGGGTTTATATCTTCGTTGGACATACATCGCAGGGATTTATATGTTCGCTACTGTGCTGTGGTGTTTATCTTTACCGACACGAGAAGAAAAAAAAACACGAAATTATCCAGACAAGTTGATTTTTCGTTGGTTTATCTCTTCATGGCTTTTTCTGTGTTTGACATTGCTTGTTAAGCTTCCTGCAGGTCCCACTGATTGATTAGCTGTGCACTCCAGCTCAAATGAAGATTACTTCCACCGCATGCCGAAGAGCAGACGTGTGGCTTCATTTACGCTTAAAACGCGTCTTAGAGGAGATTAGTCAGAGCATGGAAGCCTCCTGGATTTCTCAGTTCATCTTCCTCGCAAGTATGGAGAGCTTTGCTCTTGAAAAGGCTTGATGATTTTCCAGCTCCAGGCTAAGGCTATGGGTTTCGATCAAGATTCTGGCAAGGCTGTTGCGGCTTTGCCTGTTGTTGGAGCACAATTTTGCGACTTCCAGGCTGTGAATCTCACTCTCTCCAGCGCGGGAGTCTTCAGCTGTGGGAAGTATACCGTCCGGGATGAAAAACAAAACGACGTTTTTGCAGTGGATGGGAACTGTGGATGCGGCCGCCAGCGGAGAGTTATGGATTCCAGTGGAAAGGTTCTTCTTGTGCTCCAGAAAGAGGTACTTAAACACATCTCTCTTTTCCTTCGAAACTTATAGAAACCCGTTCGCAGGCATTTAGTTTCCAGAACAAGTGGAAGGCCTATCTCGACGAAGACAAGCTTCTCTTCACAGCGAAGAAGCCTTGCTTCCGGCTAAAGTTCTGCGTGGATGTGTACCTCGGGGAGAACACCACGCCCGATTTCAAGCTCACTGGATGCTGCTTCAAGGGGAAGTACAGCTTACGCAGGACTGATACTGGAGAGCTTATTGCAAAGGTATGTCTCTCTGTTCTTCTGCGAAGAAGAGATTTTGACATTGATCCACAGGCAAGGTACAAGTGGAAACTGGCAAGCATTGCGAGATGCCACAGCTACAGCATAGAGATTGAGCCTGGAGTGGACTCGTTGTTTGTGGTTTCGATGTTTCTAGTCATGAACGAGATCTACCTCGACAAACCAGCTGCTGGTGGTGGTGGAGGTTAAAATTGCGGTTCATTGCTTGTTTCTAGTATACTATTTGTGAGTGTTTTCAAGGATTATGTTATTACTGTGTTGGAATATGTAAGTTGCCTCTTTGCTGTTTTTCCGCTCTTTCCAAGTATCTAGATTCATCGTTGGAAAAATTTACTCGGATCTAGATCCCTGATCTCTCTTAAAGATTTCTTTAACAGACATTCCCACTGGAATTATGTTGTTTCTTGTGCCTAACTAAATTTCCTTATGCTGAGGAAGCTTTGATGTGAGAATGGCTCCATGCATTTTATCAAGCTCGCAACCTTTGGATTTACATAGTCCGGCTGTTAGTTTTGTTAAAGTTTATAATTTAATGTTTTATTAACGTGTTGTAGCTAAGCTGTAGAGCGATCTCTTCGCATGTAGTAATAATAATACATGTTTTTGGAGGTCTTGCAACACTCAATTGGAGGCATGAGACCACTAGTGGGTATTTGTGATAATCAAATATTTAGTCATTCTCATTTCAACGTAGGAAAGTGTGAGAAATAAGACCATCCAAATTTGAATACCGTAAACAAATCTCTGAGATTTCTACTCATATATTTTTGCATCTCAGAAATTAGCAATGCTTAATGTGGTGGATGGCAAGCCTTAGAATTGATAACTCCTACAAACTCTAACATGTCAGAAGAAGACTTGTCAATTGCTTGAATCAATCTTTCAACTCCTACTATAATACATGTTCTTTTTATGGGGGGGGGGGGGGGGCAGAGGTCTTTTGGCGCCCAGCTAGATACATATAATTACTTGTAAAATGAAGAATATATTACCTGCCTACTCTCTCCTCACTCCTTGAATTTGAAGCTCCCTTAGCTCTTCCATCCGACAAAAATAAATAGCCAGCTGATGGCCAGGTTCTCGGGCCTAATTCTCTAGGAAGCCGGTGGGATCCCTTTAGCTCGAGGGGATCTGAAGATAGCATGTGGAAGGCTATACAGTCATAGACAACGTGAAAGACATCTTCCATCCTGTAAATTGTATTATTGATCCGTCTCACACGGATCCCAATGACTTCAGCAAATAACAACGATGGCACCATCATAAAACTAGCTATTCCAAAGCTTCCAAGTTGGGAGTACGCTAAAAGTTCAAAGAAAACGATAAAATTACAACGTCCCGTTCTTTGTTTTCCAAAGCTTGTCTCTACGCTGGCTTGCGCACCATAAAGTCTAGAATCGTGGCCTTTCTTCCCAGCTTTCCTCTCTGGACCGGCTTCAGATTTTCAAGTGCCGCTTTCAGCAGAGACATCAATTTTCAAATAGCTGGAATGGTTATAAACTCAAGCTGTCTGAACTTCGCAAGTTCTGCCACAAACCTATTGTTGTGGTGTGCCAAGAACAATTTGGGGGATCTATTTGATGGTCAGTGTGATGTCGCGACGAGGTGATCCAGCCATGTCATGAACATAGTGTTTTGTGTTGCTATATAACATTAGTAGTTGGAGCTAGTTTGTTTTCTGTGTTTTTTTTTTCCTGATTCACTATGTGGCTGCCCTGAGTGCTTGCTAGGCGGTGAAAATGCTGAAGAGCCCCGCCTGAGAGACAGCACCCACAGGAACAAAAAAACAAGCCATTTTCCACTCAAAGGTAGCAGTACAGCAGAGGAGCACCAGATTGTGATCTTGTATTGTAGTGTAAATTCAGTACAAGCAAAACAATATGCGATTCCGAAAGCTTTTAGAACGTAAAGACATTCTACTATACTACTGCTGCTGATCAAGCCCACAAGATGGTCAGGTTTTCTTGGCTGAGTGGGGGAATAGATAAGTTTCCAATTTCTTTTCTGTTCTTTTTCTTTTGTTTTTCTAATATTTGAAGAGTTGGCGAGTCGTGGAGCGGAGAAGTGTCGAGATTCTAGAGAAGATTTTTCCTGATCCAGCTTTATCTCGGCTGAGTGGGGGTGTGATTCCATTGCCTTGTCACGGTTTGCAGAATATATCTATCCTGATTGATTCCCACTTATTCAAAATGGCTGGTTCTTCCGGCCAAGCATCTATTACGTCAAGAACACTACAATAGGACGCAATGAGGAGTGGCTTACCAGACGTGAAGTTCAACTATGGTTTTTCTCTCTTTCGTGAGAACTTTTGCTGGAAATGATTGTTTGCACCCATCTCATTTTCTTCTGTAAATCCCGGGAAAAAGAAAGAAGGCATCCTTGTCGCTGCCAATGCGTTTGAAAGAACACCAGCCCCAGTGGTAGGAGTAGCAGCAAAATCTTTCTTTAACTCCAAAGCTCGCAGTCTCGATAACTTGTTTGCTCCGAAGCCATTGTATAGAGTTTCTCGTCAATTTCTTGGCGATACCAGATCTATTGTTCGGAATGGCAGCAACCGCAGCAGTGATGGTGGAGGAGAAGAAGTTTAGCAGCGATGAGTTCGTGGAGCCCGACGAGAACAATGCCACCGATGTGTCATGGAACAGACCGTCAAGAAAATTGACAAGCGGGAACTGGAAAGCCTGTTGGCTCATCTTCGGTGAGCAAATGTCCCACCCACCTTTGCAACGGACTAACACTAGCTTCTCATGCTTCTGCGATATCTAAACTTCTCTTCTTTACTATACTTCATCTTTTCTTCTAAAACTTTTTTGTTTATATTTTCCTGATAGTTGTATGTCTCTGTGATCGATCACCAGGTTGCGAGGTGTGTGAGCGAGTTGCGTACTACGCCATCTCTTCCAACTTGGCCAACTATCTCTTTCAGCAGCTCCACGAGAATCGAGCGGACGCTGCCAACAACGTGAACAATTGGACCGGAACTCTCTACCTGGTGCCACTCCTGGGAGCGTTTCTCGGCGACTCTTTCGGCCGATACGTCACCCTCTCCATCTTCCTCTGCATCTATCTCATGGTAAAGCTCCATCCTTGTAACCTTGTTTCTTAGAACTTACCGAGGCGCAGTCCCTGGTTTTCATCACCATGTCCGTCAGCGTCCCAGGCATCAAGACTGAGAAAAACCAGCCCGTGAGCTCCACCCAGTCGGGATTCTTCTACTTTGCGCTCTATCTCATGGCGTTGGGCGCCGGCGGGATCAAACCCAACGTCACCTCCTTCGCAGGGGACCAATTCGACGAGGAAGACCCACAGGAATCCAAGCGCAAAATGTCTTTCCTCAACTGGTGGTTCGTGAGCATCAGCTCGGGCAACGTGTTCTCGGTCACTGCCCTCGTCTACATCCAGGTGACTTACGGATGGACGTGGGGATGGGGCGGCGCCACCGCTGTCGTCGCCCTCGCCACCCTCGTCTTCTTCTCCGGGAGATCAAACTATCGCACCCAAAAGCCCGCTGGAAGTCCCTTCACCCGCGTCGCCCAGGTCCTGGTGGCGGCCACCAGGAAGTGGAATGTGTGCGTTCCAGACGACGATGAGAGGCTGTACGAGCCGACCGACAAGGAGGCGCAGTTCCCACACATCCGGAACCTCCCCAGGAGTAAAGAATTCACGTAAGTCCATCGAGCTAGTTAAAGAGATAGCTGCGAAGAACAATCTTAGCTTACTACGATTGATCGCGAGCAGATTCCTGGACAAGGCGGCGGTGGTGAGCGAGAAGGATCTGCAGAGCAAGGAAGTGAAGCCGTGGAGCCTGTGCCCAGTGACCCAAGTCGAGGAAGTGAAGCTCCTAGTGCGAGTGATGCCCATCTGGTTCACGAACCTCATCTTTAGCAGCGTCTTCGCCCAGGTGGGCACCTTATTCCTCAACCAGGGCGACACCATGGAGCGGCATTTGGGGCGATTGCAGATCCCAGCCGCCTCCTTCACGCTCTTCATCACCCTCACCATTTGCACCATCATGCCGCTCTACGACCGCTGCTTCGTGCCATTCGCACGCCGGATCACGGGGAACGAGCGAGGGATCACGATGCTCCAGCGCATCGGGATCGGCCAGGTCATCTCCACGGTCTCCATCGCCATCGCCGCGCTGGTGGAGATGAAGCGCTTGCGAGTGGCTAGGCAACACGGTCTGTTGGATCGCCCACAGTCGACGGTCCCGATGAGCGTATTCTGGCTCTTGCCGCAGTACGCCCTCGCGGGAGTTTGCGAGGTTTTCATCTCCGTCGGCCAGAACGAGTTCTTCTATGATCAAGCCCCGGATTCCATGCGAAGCATTGGAGCTGCGCTCTATCTCAGCACCATCTCCATCGGGAGCTACATCAGCAGCTTGCTCGTGGAGATGGTGGTCAAGTTTACAAGTACAAAAGGTGGCGGGGTTGACGGCAACTGGATCAATGACAATCTCAACAGGGCTCACATTGATTACTTCTACTGGCTGCTCACGATTCTCAGCATCATCAACCTTGGTATATATGTTTTGTGCGCGAGGTGGTATACTTACAAGAATGTGGGAGATATTGCAATTTGATCATCAATCGATCCTAGTAACATGTTATGCCGCAGTTTGTGAGATACCAAGAGAGACCAAGAGAAGGGTTAAGCGGCTGGGGACGAGGCGATGATGTGATATCACTACCAAGGCTACAAACCTGGTTGGAATCTTATTAATAAGATACTTATTGTTATATCTTTTAAATATGACCGTCATAAGTTTAGCTCAAAGTTTGTACTGTGGAAAATGAGAATAGTCGAACTATGATTTTCAAGTGGTGAGGTTCACCTCAAGTTCTGGGTGTTGTAGGAAAGAAATATCTGAGCTGTTTTTTATCAACTGTGGAAACACAGATCCCTAGCATGAGAGAACTGTTAGAGGAGGTATCCAGTGAGTTGGAGTGGCCAAGAAAGATTTCTGGTAACTTGTGCTGGCTAGCTCCACAAAGCTTAGAAAGCTGTACGTTAAATGAAAATCCTTTTGTCAGCAGGTGGGAGAATCTTTGCATGATTTTGCAAATGGTGGTGGCAACAACCACAACAAAGAGCTAAGAGAACATAGAGGAAGATTAGAGGCTGATTCTAACACAGCCAAGAAGCTAGGAGAGAGAGAATTGTTGGCAGGCAACACGCAACATCTTCTTGGTGTTACAAGCTGGTGGCTTCGCCCTGGAGCAGCTGGGGACAAGCCGGACGAGCTTGAGAGCAGGCAAGAATTAAAAAGATCCCCAAAAAAAGAGAGGAAGCGTTTATTTTTTACCTTGAAGTCCAAGTTGTTTCTGTGCTGTTTTTCCACTCATTAATTCATGGTCTCACTGAAGCATTAGACCAAAGCTAACTTTAGGCGATCGAAAGAATGCTTGCCTGAATTTCTTTCGATGAGGAATCTTTGATGTGTATCGACCAGAATTTTGCAAGATGGATACTTAGAATATTCTTTAATTTAACTGGTGATAAAGTACAAACTATCAAGTGTTCATGTTTTACTTGAATATTCTAATATATTCTATCATTTTTTAGATTAGTCTTAAATTATATACATTACACCAAATTTAGTGCCTTTGTTTGGAGCTTGACAGCCTTTTATACCGGAGCATATATATATCCAAAGAGGGATGTAACAATATGGGGCTGGAATCTTGTCACTGAGCAAATAACAACATAACCCAAAGAGATTAACAGGCTTGAAAACTTAGTAATGGCAACTGACATAGTAATCTAAGTGGCTCTTTCTTGATACAAGCCAACTTCTCTTTCACAACAAATACCACAACATCCTGCCTGATAATAGATATTTCGTGGCCCAGCACCATCCAGGTGTAATCCCTGCTGTAAGTCCCTTGGTTCGAGATTCCTGCACAAACAAAGTCTGAAGCTCGTCCATACTCTCAACCACTAATTGACACAGACTTCAACAAATATTTTGTATCTGGATGAAACCTGTCAGGGATGAAACTTCCCTTCATTTCATGGTTTATAACTAATGCTCTATCGGCTAGAGTTTGCCAGTTCTGCGAGCGTGAAACTGTTATGGAAGGATCTTCAGAAAGTTTTCTCCTTTAGCAGGGACAAAAATTGTCACGAACATCGGAATTTAAGAGAATAAAGACAGGAAAATGATGAGCAACAGCAAAAGTTCCACGCTGCCAATTCTTCGCTTGTCAAATCGCAGCAGAACTATCTTAGTTCTGCTCAGAAAGAAAAAAAAAATGCTACAATGCACATCAACCAAAGTAAAATTCGCATCTAAATATTCTCCTAGCAAAACCATATGCCCATTCTGGGTCAGACCATATCCCTACATAGTCGTGCTCCAAGAGATTAAGCTCCTTTCTGGCATTAGTTCGTTGCTTTATCCAAATGCCTGTTAGTGGCATAACTGCTTGTCGGAGGAATCCATACCGAGAGAAGGGCAGTGGTCATGCTCGTCCCACTCGGGCATTCAATCAACCAGCTGCTTTGCGACATTCCACGAAAATCAATTCCTCAACCTAGAGCCGTAAAAGACTTGCCATGCCACCTATGGGCATCCACACCTCATATACATTGCACCACCAAATTGGACGCCAACCAATCTCCCGCCGCCGAGGAGGTGTATGATCTCATTGTGGCTGGATGTGGGTAAATTTGAGACGGTCCTTTATTCCATCCAGCAAAACCTCGCTTGCGAACCACCAAAAATTACATTATTCTAGGGTGCGTTAGGAGACATGAATCTAGATTGAATATATCTAGCTTTGTTTTTGGTCCACTCGTGCCCATCTAGGAAGCATGGGCTAGATGGCGACCTTTACATCATAGTCTTCGTCCCCTCCGCCGACACACAATTATTGGTTTCCAAACTCTGATTGTCCCACATCCCACCACCTCAGCCCCACAATATGATCTTATCTATGCGAGGCGTGTGGCTCAGAGCGTCCAATCCATAGCTCTGAAATTCGATTGGAGAGACCAATGTATGTCTGCCAATGGCACTGTTCTTAGTGGTTGATTGTGTCTCAATGCATGCCACAGCTGGCATTGATATTGGTTATAGCCTTACCAACTTCTCCTTCCCTAGGAGAAGATCATCGACGATCACAGCCACGGCTACCAATTCCTCTCGCAAGTATATCAATAGCCTTGGATTCTCAATCCCCATTCCGATCGAACTTGGCTCATTTTGATAGAATCATGCTCCTGGAGATTAAGCTCCTTTCTGGCATTAGCTCGTTGCTTTATCCAAATGCCTGTTACTGGCATAATCTTCTGCTTGTCGGAAGAATCCATACCGAGAGAATGCAGTGATCATGATCCTCCCACTCGGGCATTCGATTAACCAGCTGCTTGGCCTGGTCAAGAGATGCCAAGGCGAAGAGCATGACATTCCACGAGAATCACTTCCTAGATCTAGAGCCGCGAAAGACTTGCCATGCCACCTATGGGCATCCACACCTCATCCACACCACATTGCTCCACCGGACGCCAAACAATCTCCGGCCCCTTGCCTGGATGTGGATAAATTTGATACAGTTCTTTATTCCAATTCTAAAACAGATGATATTTCGCGCGGGGAGTACGTTCTTATCTATTCGAGGGGATGAAAACTACGGACGGAGACTTCGAGTGCATTAATAAGTAAAGATACGGTCCCATGCTTCCTAGACGGGCACGAGTGGACAAAAGACAGAGCTTCTCATGTCTCCTAACGCACACACAGTTATTGGTCTCAAGCGCATTGTTTCCAACCTTTGATTGTTAGAATCCTCACAGGTCAGCCCTAAAATATTGATCTTATCTATGCCTGTGGCTCAAGATCATCCAATCCATAGCTCTGAAATTTGATTGGAGGGATCAATGTATTTAGGTATGCCAATGGCACAGTTAATTTGGTCGCAATGCACACAGATATTGGTTATAGCCTTACCAACTTCTCCTTCCCAGCTCCACCCAGGAGAAGATCATCAGGGATCACAGCCACGGCTACCAGTTCCTCTCGCAAGTATATCAATACCCTTGGATTCTCAATCCCCAACCCAATCGAAGAGGCGCGGGCGGTGGCGGTAGCCCTGTGCGACACGGTGGAGAATTTCATCTCCACGTACATTGATCTTCGCGAGTTTCCTCCCTCGCAAGACCCCCAGATCCAGCTCGCGGATAATTTCGCGCCTGTTGCAGAGTTCCCGCCAACGCCGTGCCGCCGAGTCACTGGCGAGATCCCTCGCTGCCTCCGCGGCGGTGCTTACATCCGCAATGGCTCCAATCCACTCCATCCCCCTCCCGCCGGCTACAACTACTTCGACGGCCACGGGATGCTCCACTCTGTCAAGTTCGGCGATGAAGAAGAGCAAGCTCCAATCTACTGCGCGCGATTCACCCAGAACAATCGATTCGTCCAGGAGCAAGCAGCGGGCAAGCCTCTCTTCCCCTACACACTGGGCACCATGAGCAGCTATGCCGGGCTCGCACGATTCGGGCTGTTCGTGATGCGCACGGCTCTGGGCCTGATCAATATCTTGGGCGGGATGGGAACCTCCAACGCTGGGATGGCCTACTTCGATCGCCGAATCCTGGCCATGTCCGAGGATGATATGCCATATGCCGTGAGTATCACACCAGCAGGGGATTTGATCACCATGGGCCGCTACAGCTTCAACAACCGATTGTTCTTGCCGATGTGCGCTCATCCAAAGATCGATCCAATCTCTGGCGAGCTCTTCGCGGTTAGCTTCAATCCGGTGATCAATCCCCACCTCCGCTACTTCTGGGCGAGCCCGGACGGGAGGAAGAGCCCCGATTTCGACGTGTGGCTGCCGGACCCGTGCTTGTTTCACGACTTCGCGATAACAGAGAACTACGCAATCCTTCCAGAGAATCAGCTCGTGATGAAGTTCCAGGATGTAGTGCTCAAGAACAAACTTGTCATTGATGGAGATACCGCCAAGGTTCCCAGATTCGGGGTGATCCCTCGCATCCCGACCGTGGGATATTCCGGCGTTCGCTGGATCGACGTCCCGGATTGGACGTCATTCCACTACATTAACGCCTGGGAGGAAGGGACGGACAAGATCGTCGTGCTCAGCTCGTCCATTACGCCGGTAGAACATTTCTTTGACGATTTCGCCGGATTGTCCAACAGATTGCACGAGATCCACCTCGACCTTCGATCTGGACGGTCGTGGAAGCAACACGTGTGCTCGGCCGGACTGGATTTTGGACAGATCAACCAGAAGTTCCTGGGGCGGAAGAATCGGTACGTCTACATGTGCTACTATGGGCCATGGCCCAAAATCTCGGGCCTGGCCAAGGTCGATCTGGACGCTCCACGGCTGCCCAGGGTGGTCATCGACGGAACGAGTGACCCGGACCTCAACGAGCCGTGCATTGTGGCGTCAAGGAGATTCGAACGAGGTCAGTTTTGTGGGGAGCCTTTCTTTGTGGCGAATGGCAAGGAGGAAGACGATGGATACGTCTTAAGCTACATCCATGATGAGGAAAGTGGTGTCTCGGAGCTTTTGGTCATGGATGCCAAATCGCCCACGCTTGAGACAATGGCTTCTATAGAGTTGCCTGCTAGAGTTCCATATGGATTCCATGGGATCTTTATAAATTCCGATCAAATAGCCAACCAGAACTATGCCACCCTGTAAGAAAATTTGATATAGTTGTAAAATCTCTTGTAAATATCTAACCTATGTAACTATGTGAGAATTCGTAATAAGAACATATGGAGCACTGTTACTTGGCTCCACACACGCTGCGATCTGGCATTTTTTCAAAATTCACAGCGTTTTCTCTAACCTTTGGTTGTTTACATTGGCAGTCCACACATGCCTTCGATTCTTTAACTTTTCCAGATGCCCTTTCCTGGCTATAGAGCAAACCAGGGCAGCATTACATTGCAAGAAAAAGCGTCTGCATTAAGAAATTTTCTCAGCAATTCTACTGTTGCTCCATGGACTCACTTTCCGCCAAGCCAAGCATACAAGCACTTCTGAGGGAGCCCAAGAAAATTCTCTTTGCCTTTTGCAAATGCAGACTTTGGCATAGATACAAGACCCCCTTACTTGGCACATTTGATAGAATCGTGCTCCAAGAGATTAAGCTCCTTTCTGGCATTACCTTATCCAAATGCCTGTTAATCAGGAACGTCGTCTGCTTGTTGGAGGAATCCATACCAAGAGAAGGCAGTGATCATGATCGTCCCACTCGGGCATTCAATCAACCAGCTGCTTGGCCTGGTCAAAAGATGTGAAGGTGTAGAGCATGGCATTCCACGAGAATCAATTCCTCAATCTAGAGCTGCGAAAGACTTGCCATGCCATCTATGCACCTTATATACACTGCACCACCAAATTGGACGTCAGATAATTTCCTGCCGCAAGAGGTGCTTGATATATTTGTGGCTGGAGCATCCCGTTAAACACCATCTTGTTTAGTCTCTGATGTGAACTATAGCAAAACTTTTTCACTAGTTGTCAAAATAGCTGCATGTCCGGCATCTGGTCAAAGACCTATCAAAGGTCAAGTGGGTCAAACGGTCAATCAATTATTCTGGAATCTTGACTGTGGTCTTTCTCGTTTTTTGACCCATTCGATTACATTCTTTCTTGTTCTTGGTGGAGACGTCCAACACTTCAGAAGGGCATGCATCCATTGGAGGATGTAGATGTAAGATCCTCTCTAAAACGCAAAATGGGTTTTTCTCCCAGGTTTTGATCACTTTGCAGCCACTTTTGATCTCGAGATAGTGGATCAAAATTGAGGGTGCAGCGGGCTTCTCCTTAAGACTAACTGTTAACTTAGCCAAATTTTCCTATCAGATGGGAGTGTCTACGTCATTGCCAGCTAGGTGGATGAAGAAATTTGATACAGTTCTCTATTCCATCCAGCAAAACCAAACAAAGATATTTCGCGCAGGGAGTACTTTCTTATGTGGGACACTCGAGTGCTCAGGATTTACATTGCATTATGTAAAGGTAAGGTCCCATGCTTCCTAGACGGGTACGAAAGGAAAGCTAGACATCTCCAAATGCCGACATTGTTCTCACGCGCATTGCTTCCAATTGGTCGACATCCCAAGTAGCTAGAATCCTCAGAGTAAGCCTTAAAACTTTCTCTATCGCGCCATCATCCTATCTATGCGAATGGTGTGGCTCAGAGAGTCCAATCCAATTCGATTGGAGGGATCAATGTATTTATATATGCCAATGGCACTGTTTTTAGTCATTGATTCTGTCTCAATGCATGCCACAGCTGGGATTGATATTGGTTATAGCCTTACCAACTTCTCCTTCCCAGCTCCACCCAAGAGAAGATCATCAGGGATCACAGCCACCGCCACCAAATCCTCTCGCAAGTATATCAATACCCCTGGATTCTCAATCTCCAATCCAATCGAAGAGGCGCGGGCGGTGGCGGTAGCCCTGTGCGACACTGTGGAGAATCTCATCGCCACGTACATCGATCCCCGCGAGTTCCCTCCCTCGCAAGACCCCCAGATCCAGCTCGCGGATAATTTCGCGCCTGTTGCAGAGTTCCCGCCAACGCCGTGCCGCCGAGTCACTGGCGAGATCCCTCGCTGCCTCCGCGGCGGTGCTTACATCCGCAATGGCTCCAATCCACTCCATCCCCCTCCCGCCGGCTACAACTACTTCGACGGCCACGGGATGCTCCACTCTGTCAAGTTCGGCGATGAAGAAGAGCAAGCTCCAATCTACTGCGCGCGATTCACCCAGAACAATCGATTCGTCCAGGAGCAAGCAGCGGGCAAGCCTCTCTTCCCCTACACACTGGGCACCATGAGCAGCTATGCCGGGCTCGCACGATTCGGGCTGTTCGTGATGCGCACGGCTCTGGGCCTGATCAATATCTTGGGCGGGATGGGAACCTCCAACGCTGGGATGGCCTACTTCGATCGCCGAATCCTGGCCATGTCCGAGGATGATATGCCATATGCCGTGAGTATCACACCAGCAGGGGATTTGATCACCATGGGCCGCTACAGCTTCAACAACCGATTGTTCTTGCCGATGTGCGCTCATCCAAAGATCGATCCAATCTCTGGCGAGCTCTTCGCGGTTAGCTTCAATCCGGTGATCAATCCCCACCTCCGCTACTTCTGGGCGAGCCCGGACGGGAGGAAGAGCCCCGATTTCGACGTGTGGCTGCCGGACCCATGCTTGTTTCACGACTTCGCGATAACAGAGAACTACGCAATCCTCCCAGAGACTCAGCTCGTGATGAAGTTCCAGGATGTAGTGCTCAAGAACAAACTGGTCATTGATGGAGATACCGCCAAGGTTCCTAGATTCGGGGTGATCCCTCGCATCCCGACCGTGGGATCTTCCGGCATTCGCTGGATCGACGTCCCGGATTGGACGTCATTCCACTACATCAATGCCTGGGAGGAAGGGACGGACAAGATCGTCGTGCTCAGCTCGTCCATTACGCCGGTGGAACATTTCTTTGACGATTTCGCCGGATTGTCCAACAGATTGCACGAGATCCACCTGGATCTTCGATCTGGACGGTCGTGGAAGCAACACGTGTGCTCGGCCGGACTGGATTTTGGACAGATCAACCAGAAGTTCCTGGGGCGGAAGAATCGGTACGTTTACATGTGCTACTATGGGCCATGGCCCAAAATCTCCGGCCTGGCCAAGGTCGATTTGGACGCTCCACGGCTGCCCAGGGTGGTAATCGATGGAACAAGTGACCCGGATCTAAACGAGCCGTGCGTTGTGGGGTCGAGGAGATTCGAACGTGGTAAGTTTTGTGGCGAGCCTTTCTTTGTGGCGAATGGCGAGGAGGAAGACAATGGATACGTCTTAAGCTACGTCCACGATGAGAAAAGTGGTGTCTCGGAGCTTTTGATCATGGATGCCAAATCGCCTGCGCTTGACACAGTGGCTTCTATAGAGTTGCCTGCTAGAGTTCCATATGGATTCCATGGGATCTTTATAAATTCCGATCAAATAGCCAACCAGAACCATGCCACCTTGTAAGAAATTTTGATATAGTTGTAAGTTGATATAATCTCTTGTAATTACTAATCTATGTAACTATGTGAGAATTGGCAATAAGAACATATGGAGCATTGTTACTTGGCTCCACACTATGGTATCACGCTGTGATCTGGCATTCTTTCAAAATTCACAGCGTTTTCTCTAACCTTTGGTTGTTTACATGCTGTCCACACACATCTTCGATTCTTTAGCTTTTCCAGATGCCCTTTCCTGGCATTGGAGCAAACCAGGGCAGCATTACATTGCAAGAAAAAGCGTCTGCGTTAAGAATTTTTTCAGCAATTCTACTGTTGTTGCTCCATGGACTCACTTTCCACCAAGCCAAGCATACAAGCACTTCTGAGGGAGCCCAAGAAAATTCTCTTTGTCTTTTGCAAATGTAGACTTTGGCATAGATACAAGACCCCCCTACTTGGCACATTTGATAGAATCGTGCTCCAAGAGATTAAGCTCCTTTCTGGCATTACTTTATCCAAATGCCTGTTACTGGCATAATCAGGAACGTCGTCTGCTTGTTGGAGGAATCCATACCAAGAGAAGGCAGTGATCATGATCGTCCCACTCGGGCATTCAATCAACCAGCTGCTTGCCCTGGTCAAGAGATGTGAAGGCGAAGAGCATGGCATTCCACGAGAATCAATTCCTCAATCTAGGGCTGCGAAAGACTTGCTATGCCATCTATGGGCATCCACACCTTATATACACTGCACCACCAAAATTATTTCCCGCCGCAAGGAGTTAAACATCATCTTGTTTTAGTCTCTCTCCACCTAATTGGCGATGTTTACACCTTCCCATCTGTCAGTCCGACGTCCGACGACTGTGGTCTTTCTCGTTTTTTGACCGGCACACTCCCATTCGATTACATTCTTTCTTGTTCTTGGTGACGTCCAACACTTCAGAAGGTCATGCATCCATTGGACGATGTAGATGTAAGATCCTCTCTAAAACCCAAAATGGGTTTTTCTCCCAGGTCTTGATCACATCGAGATAGTGGATCAAAATTGAGGGTGCAGCTTCTCCTTAAGGCTAACTGTAAACTTAGCCAAATTTTCCTATCCGATGGGAGTGTCCACGTCATTGCCAGCTAGGTGGATGAAGAAATTTGATACAGTTCTCTATTCCATCCAGCAAAACCGAACAAAGATGATATTTCGCGCGGAGAGTACTTTCTTATGTGGGACACTCGAGTGCTCAGGATTTACATTGCATCATGTAAAGGTAAGGTCCCATGCTTCTTAGACGGGTACAAGAGGAAAGCTAGAAATCTCCAAATGTTTACATTGCATCATGTAAAGGTAAGGTCCCATGCTTCCTAGACGGGTACGAGAGGAAAGCTAGACATCTCCAAATGCCGACACCCAATTATCACGCGCATTGCTTCCAATTGGTCGACATCCCAAGTAGCTGGAATCCTCAGAGTAAGCTTTAAAAACTTTCTCTATGGCGCCATCATCTTATCTATGCGAATGGTGTGGCTCAGAGAGGCCAATCCAATTCGATTGGAGGGATCAATGTATTTATATATGCCAATGGCACTGTTTTTAGTCATTGATTCTGTCTCAATGCATGCCACAGCTGGGATTGATATTGGTTATAGCCTTACCAACTTCTCCTTCCCAGCTCCACCCAAGAGAAGATCATCAGGGATCACAGCCACCGCCACCAAATCCTCTCGCAAGTATATCAATACCCCTGGATTCTCAATCCCCAATCCAATCGAAGAGGCGCGGGCGGTGGCGGTAGCCCTGTGCGACACTGTGGAGAATCTCATCGCCACGTACATCGATCCCCGCGAGTTCCCTCCCTCGCAAGACCCCCAGATCCAGCTCGCGGATAATTTCGCGCCTGTTACAGAGTTCCCGCCAACGCCGTGCCGCCGAGTCACTGGCGAGATCCCTCGCTGCCTCCGCGGCGGTGCTTACATCCGCAATGGCTCCAATCCACTCCATCCCCCTCCCGCCGGCTACCACTACTTCGATGGCCATGGGATGCTCCACTCTGTCAAGTTCGGCGATGAAGAGGATCAAGCTCCAGTCTACTGCGCGCGATTCACCCAGAACAATCGATTCGTCCAGGAGCAAGCAGCGGGCAAGCCTCTCTTCCCCTACACACTGGGCACCATGAGCAGCTATGCTGGGCTCGCACGATTCGGGCTGTTTGTGATGCGCACGGCTCTGGGCCTGATCAATATCTTGGGCGGGATGGGAACCTCCAACGCTGGGATGGCCTACTTCGATCGCCGAATTCTGGCCATGTCCGAGGATGATATGCCATATGCCGTGAGTATCACACCAGCAGGGGATTTGATCACCATGGGCCGCTACAGCTTCAACAACCGATTGTTCTTGCCGATGTGCGCTCATCCAAAGATCGATCCAATCTCTGGCGAGCTCTTCGCGGTTAGCTTCAATCCGGTGATCAATCCCCACCTCCGCTACTTCTGGGCGAGCCCGGACGGGAGGAAGAGCCCCGATTTCGACGTGTGGCTGCCGGACCCGTGCTTGTTTCACGACTTCGCGATAACAGAGAACTACGCAATCCTTCCAGAGAATCAGCTCGTGATGAAGTTCCAGGATGTAGTGCTCAAGAACAAACTTGTCATTGATGGAGATACCGCCAAGGTTCCCAGATTCGGGGTGATCCCTCGCATCCCGACCGTGGGATATTCCGGCATTCGCTGGATCGACGTCCCGGATTGGACATCATTCCACTACATCAACGCCTGGGAGGAAGGGACGGACAAGATCGTCGTGCTCAGCTCGTCCATTACGCCCGTGGAACATCTGTTTGACGATATCGCCGGATTGTCTAACAGATTGCACGAGATCCACCTGGACCTTCGATCTGGACGGTCGTGGAAGCAACACGTGTGCTCGGCTGGCTTGGATTTTGGACAGATCAACCAGAAATTCCTGGGGCGGAAGAATCGGTACGTCTACATGTGCTACTATGGGCCATGGCCTAAAATCTCGGGCCTGGCCAAAATCGATTTGGACGCTCCACGGCTGCCCAGGGTGGTCATCGATGGAACAAGTGACCCAGATTTAAATGAGCCGTGCATTGTGGCGTCGAGGAGATTCGAACGAGGTCAGTTTTGTGGTGAGCCTTTCTTTGTGGCGAATGGCGAGGAGGAAGACGATGGATACGTCTTAAGCTATGTCCACAATGAGGAAAGTGGTGTCTCGGAGCTTTTGGTCATGGATGCCAAATCGCCCACACTTGAGACAGTGGCTTCTATAGAGTTGCCTGCTAGAGTTCCATATGGATTCCATGGGATCTTTATAAATGCCGATCAAATAGCCGATCAGAACCATGCCACCTTGTAAGAAAATTTGTAAATTGATATAATCTCTTATGTAACTATGTGAGAATTCGTAATAAGAACATATGGAGCACTATTACTAGGCTCCACATTACTGGCAATTTTCATTGCATCTCCACTTGCGGCAGCTCCAAGCAAGCACTTCCAATCCACACTACTCCTGTATGATTAGTTGGGTAGGGTATATCCAAAACACTGAGAATCTTCTGTGGGAGATGCCATATTCGCTTTGAGGGTTTGATGGAGTGATCAAACTGGAAAGACACAAAGAGATGCCAAGCTATGGCATTAGTGCCTTTGTGGGCACACGAAGTGAGCAAAGCAGTTAAGTTCATCAGGTGTATTGGATTGGATGATCTCTCGCAATAATATTTTAAGGCTGAGGCAGTACAATGCTTTTAGAGAAATTGGGTATGAAAAGGTTGCAATGCTGATAGGATATGTGAATACTCAGAGGACCAATAATTGTGTGTCCGTAGGATAGGTGAACACTCAGAGGACCAATAATTGTGTGTGCGTAGGACTCAGAGGACCAATAATTATGTGTCTGTATATGCCTGAAATGCTTTTGTATTTTGTTTTTAGTCTACTCCCTGTCTAAGGACAATTGAAAAAAATATCATCACTTGACATTCAAACTTTTGATGATTTTTTAAGAATGTCACAGTAGAATATACTTAATATATACCTATTAAGGATATCCTATCACTTCATTTTTACCCTCAGAGAATGTTGTTTTGATGAAGGAACTCTTTAGAGCAATCTTGGTTATTCCAGTAAGCATGGTTGCTTGTAAATGATGATTTTCCAGGCAAAATGTGATGGAGAATCATTTTCAAAATTGACTAAACCTTAAGATATTGGATATGTATATATTTTTTTTACTAAAGGGCTTATAGATATATATATTATTAGTTATGTGTTAGGTGTAGTTTCAAGTCCTAAGTCACAACATTACAGGATAAAGGCAAAATAGCAACTTTATTTTATCATAATATCATTTAACATTTATATTTATATTTAGTGGATAAATGTAAAAACAAATAAAAAATTTGCTATATATACATGATGCAATATAAATCCTTGCATAGATAAGAAAGTACTCCCTAAATAACCTTAATAAAATAGCATAAATTGATAATTTTTTTGTTACTTTGACTATGACTAGCAAATTTTGACTTTCTTGCCCAACCATTCACACCTATTATGGAAATCATGCTATTTCAATCTATTATGCCTAATGGAGAGAGAGAGAGAGAGAGAGAAATAAATGAAGTATAACCTAAATGCGTAAGCAAGAACCTTCATCTGCAACACCCATTGTCATATACATGCAATCACATGGCTCTCAAACTGTGTTAAAGTCATTCATTAAACAAGGTAGCCAATTTAAAATTTAATTAAGATCAAAGCTATATAAATTTCTTCCTAAATATCAATAGTATAAGTGCTAATTCCTTAAAGTTTTTGTGTAGATGCCATTCTATCCAAGAAGAAATTTCACAAATCTTAAAGGCAAGACTGAGGTGTATTCTATGCTCTAACATCCCTTTGTTAAATAGGTATTGTCCAAGTACTTTTGTGTTGCTTGATGCATCAAACCTAATCCAGGCTGTGAGAGTTGGTGGTGGCATTCTCTTTCCTAGGACATTATCTAATGGTTTATTTCTTTATCAAGGTTTGGGAATTATCTCTGAATTATTCAAAGGTTATTCAGGAACAATCTCTTGGTTTGAGTGTTTGAAGTTAGATCTAGGGTTTAGGGTAGATGCCATTAAGTGTCAAGCAGCATAGTATTCTCTAGATTGATCAATCTTGGGAAATCTTGTAGCTTTGGCATTTTCAACTATTACTAGGGATGGAATGTAGATTTGCAAAGACTTTTGTTTGCCAAGGCACACTATTACTCTAGGGTGTGTTGTCACAACACTAGTTCTAGATTGCATCACAACATATAAGCACTAAGAATTTAGTTTAGATTAATGCTTGCTAGGGTTATAATGTTTTAGAGGGATTAAAAATTTATGGAAGAAAGTGGTGTCATTACTTTGTCTTGTGCTTGTAGTTCTTCCTCATCTTTCGAAATTTGAAACATTTTTCTATTTTCTTTACCCCCTATTCTCAAGTAAGAAACATATGCACAAGGATGCCATGAAGCTCATTAACAACTAAGCTTAAGAAATACTCTAAAATTCATCATGTTCATAGGTGGAAAGGCATTTGACAAGGCTCGAGCAAATATGTCTACACTCAACTTGTCTCAAAAACCATCACATATAAGGTTTGAGAAAAGAAGATCATATATCTCAATTAGTTATTGGATCAGTGGCTTTTATTTAAACACTTAAATTTTAGATTAGGCAACACCAAGAATATACTTAAAAAAACAATTAAACCTTTACTCTAAAGGTATATAATAGGTTTTTTAACCCTTTGAGTGATCCTACCCTAAACAAGTGTGACCACTTTAGACTTAGTTCTCTTTTGCAAATTAGGATTTCTATCAGTGACATCAATGTAGCTAGCATATTTACTTTAAGATTCATTCATTCACTCACACAACACCAGAGCTATAAGTTAGATACTTCACTAAACTTTTTATAATTATCTCTCAAAAAGTTCATAGGATGTTTACTCAAGATGAGAGGTACTCAAGAAGAAGTTACCAAATTTATAACACTATTGTTGACTCTATAACATGAGTTTAAATGATATTCACAACATAGTTGCAACACTAGCTAACAAGAGCATTGTCGAGGATTAGTGATTTAAAGTAGAAATTATAAGCCAAAATTCCTAGAATAAAAAATAGAACAATTTTTAAAATAAATCAATTTGGCAGTACATATTAGGAATAACTAGAATTGTTAATGAAAATGAGAATGAAAACAAAAAATCACTAAAACTTCACTATGTACCACAATTCTAAAATTTTAGGAAGAATTATTGGAATTTTATTAGATATATAAAATTCCTAGCAGTGTAACTTTATTTTAGAATTATGCACATATATAGTTTTTGCCCAAAATCCCACATATAATTGCTTATATAATTTAAATACCCATTGTGGGATTTTTAGTGCATAACCCCCCACTTTACTCCTGGCATGCATGCACCTCAGTTAACTGCCACATCAAATGGTTCAACCACTCACTAACAACTAGGTGAGGATTGCATTGAGGTTCTAACCCAAGATGCATTAGGAGGGGTAGTAGGTAGATTAGTGAAGCCCAAGGTTAGATTTTACATGAATAATAGCCTAGATTTCACTTGTGCTCATCAAAAATAGAAATCTTTGGTAAGTTCTTCCGTGGTTAACTTCAGTGATCAATCACCACTTCCGTTACTTCTGGGCAAGCCCAGACGGGAGAAAAAGAGATGAATTTCCAGGATGTAGTGCTCGAGAACAAACTGGTCATTGATGGAAATACTGCACAAGGGTCCCAGATTGATCCTCCCTCGCATCCCAGCTGTGGGATCTTCTGGATCGACATCCCGGATTGGATGTAATTCCACTACATCCACGCCTGGGAGGAAGGGATGGACAAGATCGTTGTGTCCATTACGCCGGTGGAACATCTATTTGATGATTTCGCCGGATTGGCCAACAGATTGCACAAGATCCACCTGGACCTTTGATCTGGACGGTCGTGGAAGCAACATGTGTGCTCGGCGGGACTGGATTTTGGAAAGATCAACCAGAAATTCCTGGGGCAGAAGAACTGGTACGTCTACATGTGCTACTATGGGCCATGGCCCAAAATCTGTGGCCTGGCCAAGGTCGATCTGGTGTGGCGTCGAGGAGATTCGAACGTGGTAAGTTTTGTGGCGAATGGCGAGGAGGAAGATGATGGATACATCATCTTAAGCTACGTCCATGATGAGAAAAATGGTGTCTCGGAGCTTTTGGTCATGGATGCCAAATCGCCCACACTTGAGATAGTGGCTTCTATAGAGCTGCCTGCTGGAGTTCCATATGGATTCCATGGGATCTTTATAAATGCCAATCAAATAGCCAACCAAAACCATGCCACCGTCTAAGAAAATTTGATATAATTGTAAAAATTAATATAGTCTCTTGAAAATATCTAAGCTATGTAACTATGTGAGAATTGGCAATAAGAACATATGGAGCACTGTTACTAGGCTCCACACTAATGGCATTTTTCATTGCATCTCCACTCGCTACAGCTCCAAGCAAGCACTTCCAATCCATGGAATCTGGGTAGTATGGCATCTCCCACAGAAGATTCTCAGCGTCTTGGATATACCCTGACTGGACAAGCACACCAATCATACATGAGTAGTGTTGCTTTGAGGGTTTGATGGAGTGATCAAACTGGAAAGACACAAAGAGATCCCCAGCTATGGCAGCAGCACCTTTGTGAGCACACGACGTGAGCAAAGCTGTTAAGCTAGCTTCATCAGGTGTATTAGTAGTGACCATGGTTTGCAAGGCATCCAAGGCTCTGGAAATGGCCCCAATCCGAGAGTATGCCGCCAGCATTGCATCCCAAGATATGAAGTCCTTGTCCGGCATTGTTAAGAATATCCGATTTGCCATATCCAGATGCCCGTTTTGGGTATATGCAGAAAGCATTCACTCCATGGAGATTGGTTTCTTTCTTGGATTGAATCGAACACACTTTTAGCTTCCAGTAACTGCAAATTTGATGAAAAACCAGACAAGAAAGCATTGAAAGCAATAGCACTCTTTTCATTGGAGTTGTCAAAAATTCTCTTAGCCAAAAGCATATGTCCAGTTCGGGCATATGCCGACACGAGCACAATCAGTGGTATTTCGCCGTGACCTGGCATTTTTTCAAAAATACACAGGGCGTCTTCTAGCCTGTGGTTGTTTACATATCCTGTCAGCATGGCAGTCCACGTAACCTCGTTTCGCTCCTTCATTCCATCAAAGAGTTTCTTTGCTTTTTCCAGATGCCCGTTGCAAGCATATGCTGTAATGAGAGCGGTTGCCGGGACTAAATGCTCGCCTTGATCAGGCAGACCTAAATATATGGCTTCGGCGTCGTGAGTCCGCCCTCGTCGAGAATACAAGCGCAGCATTGCAGTGCAAGCAAACGCGTTGTGGCGCTGCATGGTGTAAAATATTTGCTCAGCCTCCGCGATGCTACTGTCCTCGTGATCTGCGTAAGCGGACAGGATTACTGCGCATGAAACCACATCGATACACTCCATCGACTCAAACAGATTCTTTGCCTCGTGAAAGCAGCCACTTTCCGCCAAGACGACAAGCAAAACCGTGGAGGCAACCAAATCCTTGTGAGGCAGCGCGAGGAAGAAATACTTGGCATCTTCCAAAAGGCCGTGCTGGCCAAAGCACTGAATCATGGACGTAAAAGACAGAGCATCAAATTCTGGCATGTTGGAGAAGATGTCCTTCGCCTCCTGCAAATGCCCAGCTTGGGCAAGTGCTGATAGTTGAGAGTTCCAAGCAACAAGATCTCTCTCAGGCATGGAGCTGAAGAGTGTCGTTATTTAAAACAAGTTGGTGGATTTGGATAGAATTGTGGTCCAAGAGATTAAGCTCCTTTCTGGCATAAGCTCAAAGAGCTGCATTGCTTTATCCAAATACCCGTTTGTGGCATATGCTAAGATCATTGCGTTCCATGCTACAAGGCCTCTCTCTCTCATGGAATCGAAAACTTCTTTTGCCTGTAGGAGTAAGCCATGCCGAGAGAAGGCAGTGATCATGATCGACCATGAAGCAACATCCCATTCGGGCATTCGATCAAACAACTGCTTTCCTTGGTCAAGATAGCTGTTTGATGCGAAGGCAGAGAGCATGGCATTCCACGAGAATCGATCCCGTGATGTAGAGCCACGAAAGATTTGCCATGCTGCCTTTGGGCATCCACACCTCCCATACATTTGCACCACCAAATTGCATGCCAAGCAGTCTCCTGCCGCGAGGAGGTGCTCAATCTCATTGTGGAGCTTAGAAGCTGTGGATAGATTGGTACACTTCTTTATTGCATCCAACAAAACCTCTCGACAATCTGGTTCTCTGTAAGAAAAAACCATATAATCATGCACAATCTTGGATGGTTCCTTGGTTGTTGTAGACACAATCATCAATTTGGAGATTAGTTTCATGATCCGCACCACTGTTGTCTTTGCACGTCGCATAGTAGACCAACTTTGGGATGTTTTCATTGTTATACATGCAACCTGTGGGCGTGCATGTCTCTAAGAAATTTGCCCCGCCACACTTTAAATTCCCATTATCATTGTGGATGTGATTGTCCAAGACCAAATAAATCTCAGATTTTCCAGGGAGACACCATTCTAAATGAATAGTGGTTAAGTTGAATTCAACTATATTACAAGTAAGTGAGAAATCCCCACACCCAAATGTTTTAGGAATGATCAAAGCAGCAAGCGAGGCAACAATGGAAACTATCAATCGCACACCCATTCTAAAAATTAGTTTTTTGAAGTGCTGAGATTTATTGTTAAGGGAAAATCCAATCAACCTTTATGGAGACAAAAGTTTTTGCCATGTAGTCCACATAGCGGTGATGAAGTAGATAAATATTCTTATTGATGAACAAAAATATTCAAAAACATTGGAGTTGTCAAAGATTCTCTTCTCAAAAAGCATACGTCCATTTCGGGCACAATCTGGTATCACGCTGTGATCGGCATTGTTTCGATGGTATGGCAGTCTCGTCTCGCATCAAAGAGATTCTTTCGGACTAAATGCTCGTCTTGATCAGGCAGACCTAAATATATGGCTGAGTCCGTTCTTGAGAATACAAGCGCAGCATTGCAGTGCAAGCAAACGCTGTATGCTGTAAAAATTCTGCTCAGCCTACTGTCGTCATGATATGCATAAGCACAGCACAAGACAACACAGCAAAGCAGTGGACGCAACCAAATCCTTATGAGGGTGGCCAAAGCACTGGGCGTGAACGACAGAGGAGCAAACTCTGGCATGTTGGAAAAGATGTTCTTCGCCTCCTGCAAATGCCCAGCTTGGGCAGTTGCTGCTAGATGAGATTTCCAAGAAACAAGATCTCTCGGCATAAACAGAGTCCTTAATTGGCATATGTTGGTGGTCTTTGATAGAATTGTGGTCTAAGATATTAGCTCCTTTCCGGCATAAGCTCAAAGATGCATTTCTTTATCCAAATGCCCGTTTGTGGCAGACTATCATTGCATTCCGGCCTCTCTCTCTCTCTCTCTCTCTCTCTCTCTCTCTCTCTCTCTCTCTCACTCTCACACACACACGGAATAAAAAACAGGAGTAAACCTGATGTTTGATGTGGCATGGCATTCCACTCCTCGATCTAGATACTTGCCATGCCGCCTCAGGGCATCCACACCTCCCATACATTTGCACCAGAAAATTGGATGCCAAACAATCTCCTGCCGCAAGGAGGCACTTGATCTCATTGTGAAGCTTACAAGCTGCAGATAGATTGCTACACTTTTTTATTCCATCCAATAAAACCTCTTGACCATACATTGCTCTCTATGAGAAAAAAAGCATATCTGTTGATGCAATCTTGGCTAGTGCCTTGAGAGTTGTAGAAACAATCATCAATTCGGAGATTAGTGTCTTGACCTACACCACCATCGTCTTTGCAGCTTTGGGATTTCCATTTGTAAAATTCAAACATGCATGTCTCAATTTGAGAAGGGCAAGCAGCAAGATCCAAGCTCAGGATCACAAGAACCAAGGGGGAGGAGTGATGGGCAGTGGTTGTATCCCACAGCCTCAAGACCCAAGGCTCCATTTCTTCGATACTCTCATCCCTGGCACTAGATACTAGCGATAGAAACGAAAAGGCTCCCATTCATCGATGATTCTTCCAGTTGTCAATAAATTCCATGTCATACTAAAAGAACTCCAGTTGATTGATCAAATGGTTCTTTAGTTCTTCCCAAAAGTTTCTTTGCCATCTCTACGCGATCATCTCTATGATCGCCTAAACGCGTTCTTGTCCGTGAACTTCTCGCGGTAGTGCGATCGCCGATGCAAAGTGTCCGCGACCGAGGCACTGCCTCCATTCTCGGTGCCATAGACACTCCTGTTCGTCTCGTCCAGGAAGTTCTTCCCCGACTTGATCGAGTCCTTCTCCTCCTGGACAGCGTCGCTCGCCGAGGCGCGTTTGATCCGCTGCCATCGCTGCTCCTCGTGGAGCTCCGCGTCCTGCTGCATCTCTCTCAGCCGCGCCATCTTCTCCTCCTCGCTCAGCTGGGCTTTCTTCCTCGGCAGCGGTGGCTTGCCGGAGCCACGGTTTTCCTCCTGTCCCTGTGCCTGTCTTCGTGCCTGCGATGCCGTTCATCCACATGTCTCTCCCGCTTTCTACTTCTCGTATCATCGTCCTCGCGAACTTGGTTGCTTCTGTACCTGTCTTGCTCGTCTCTCTCGGGAATTCTTTTGCTGCGATCTTCTCGATCATCCCGTGAAGAAGCACCTATTTTGTTTCTATGCCTGTCTTCCCCGTCGCTGTCCTCGGCAGAGCTTTTCCTCCTGCTATACCTGTCATCCTCATCGGAACCTCCTTTGTTTCCATCGTCATCCTCCTCGGCAGCTCTTCTGCTTCGATCAGCTCTCTTTGCTTCTGGCTCGCCAGCTTCACCGTTCTCTTTCATTTTCTTCTTCAGTGCCTTCCTCTTCTGCTTCTCCTCGGCTTTTACTTGTGCTTTCAATCGCTTCTTTTCCTCTTTAGCTTCCATCTTGAAGTTCTCGGTCACTGCCCTCGTCTACATCCAGGTGACTTACGGATGGACGTGGGGATGGGGCGGCGCTACCGCTGTCGTCGCCCTCGCCACCCTGCTCTTCTTCTCCGGGAGATCAAACTATCGCACCCAAAAGCCCGCTGGAAGTCCCTTCACCCGCGTCGCTCAGGTCCTGGTGGCGGCCACCAGGAAGTGGAATGTGAGCGTTCCAGACGACGATGAGAAGCTGTACGAGCTGAGCGACAAGGAGGCGCAGTTCCCACACATTCGGAACCTCCCCAGGAGTAAAGAATTCACGTAAGTCCAGAAGAACAATCTTAGCTTACTACGATTGATCGCGAGCAGATTCCTGAACAAGGCGGCGGTGGTGAGCGAGAAGGATCTGCAGAGCAAGGAAGTGAAGCCGTGGAGCCTGTGCCCAGTGACGCAAGTCGAGGAAGTGAAGCTCCTAGTGCGAGTGATGCCCATCTGGTTCACGAACCTCATCTTTAGCAGCGTCTTCGCCCAGGTGGGCACCTTATTCCTCAACCAGGGCGACACCATCGAGCGGCATCTGGGGCGATTCCAGATCCCAGCCGCCTCCTTCACGCTCTTCATCCTCACCATTTGCATCATCATGCCGCTCTACGACCGCTGCTTCGTGCCATTCGCGTGCCGGATCACGGGGAACGAGCGAGGGATCACGATGCTCCAGCGCATCGGGATCGGCCAGGTCATCTCCACGGTCTCCATCGCCATCGCCGCGGTGGTGGAGATGAAGCGCTTGCGAGTGGCTAGGCAACATGGTCTGTTGGATCGCCCCCAGTCGACGGTCCCGATGAGCGCATTCTGGCTCTTGCTGCAGTGAGTTCGCGAGGTTTTCATCTCCGTCGGCCAGAACGAGTTCTTCTACGATCAAGCCCCGGATTCCATGCGAAGCATTGGAGTGGCGCTCTATCTCAGCACCATCTCCATCGGGAGCTTCATCAGCAGCTTGCTCGTGGAGATGGTGGTCAAGTTTACAAGTACAAAAGGTGGGGGGGTTGACGGCAACTGGATCAATGACAATCTCAACAGGGCTCACATTGATTACTTCTACTGGCTGCTCACTATTCTCAGCATCATCAACCTTGGGATATATGTCTTGTGTGCGAGGTGGTATACTTACAAGCATGTGGGAGATATTGCAATTTGATCATCAATCGATCCTAGTAACATGTTCTGCAGCAGTTTGTGAGACGAGAGCATACCAGGAGAGACCAAGAGAAGGGCTAAGCGGCTGGGGACGAGCTATCGCAATAGCGATGATGTGATATCACTACCACCACCATAATAAGATACTTATTGCTATATCTTTTAAATATGACCCTATCCAGTTATAAGTTTAGCTCAAAGTTTGAACTGTCAGAGTAAGCCCTAAAATATTGATCTTATCTAATCCATAGCTCTAAAATTCTATTGGAGGGATCAATATATTTAGGTATGCCAATTGCACAGTTAATTTGGTCGCAATGCATGCCACACCGTCTGGGCCTGATCAATATCTTCGGCGGGATGGGATCGAAGTAGGCCATCCCAGCGTATGATATGCCATATGCCCAGCAGGGGATTTGATCACCATGGGCCGCTACAGCTTCAACAAGCGATTGTTCTTGCCGATGTGCGCTCATCCAAAGATCGATCCAATCTCTGGCGAGCTCTTCGCGGATCAATCCCCACCTCCGCTACTTCTGGGCGAGCCCGGACAGGAGGAAGAGCCCCGATTTCGACGTGTGGCTGCTTGTTTCACGACTTCGCGATAACAGAGAACTACGTAATCCTTCCAGAGAATCAGCTCGTGATGAAGTTCTCAAGAACAAACTGGTAATTGATGGAGATACTGCCAAGGTTCCCAGATTCGGGGTCATCCCTCGCATCCCGACCGTGGGATCTCCTGGATCGACGTCCCGGATTGGACATCATTCCACTACATCAACGCGTGGGAGGAAGGGACGGACAAGATCGTCGTACTCAGCTCGTCCATTACGCCGGTGGAACATCTGTTTGACGATATCGCCGGATTGTCCAACAGATTGCACGAGATCCACCTGGACCTTCGATCTGGATGGTCGTGGAAGCAACACGTGTGCTCGGCTGGACTGGATTTTGGACAGATCAACCAGAAATTCCTGAGGCGGAAGAATCGGTACGTTTACATGTGCTACTATGGGCCATGGCCCAAAATCTCGGGTCTGGCCAAGGTCGATTTGGACGCTCCACGGCTGCCCAAGGTGGTCATCGATGGAACAAGTGACCCAGATCTAAACGAGCCATGCCTTGTGGCATCGAGGAGATTTGAACGAGGTCAGTTTTGTGGCAAGCCTTTCTTTGTGGTAAATGGCAAGGAGGAAGACGATGGATGCGTCTTAAGCTACATCCACGATGAGGAAAGTGGTGTCTCAGAGCTTTTGGTCATGGATGCCAAATCGCCCACACTTGAGACAGTGGCTTCTATAGAGTTGCCTGCTAGAGTTCCATATGGATTCCATGGGATCTTTATAAATGCTGATCAAATAGCCAACCAGAACCATGCCACCTTGTAAGAAAATTTGTAAATTGATATAATCTCTTGAAAATATCTAAGCTATGTAACTATGTGAGAATTGGTAATAAGAACATATAAAGCACTGTTACTAGGCTCCACACTAATGGCAACTTTCATTGCATCTCCACTTGCTGCAGCTCCAAGCACTTCCAATCCATGGAATCTGGGTACACTACTCGTGTATGATTAGTCAGGCAGGGTATATCCAAAACGCTAAGAATCTCCTGTGGGAGATGCCATATTATCTTTGAGGGTTTGGAGTGATCAAATTGGAAAGACACAAAGAGATGCCGAGCTATGGCATCAGTGCCTTTGTGGGCACACGAAGTGAGCAAAGCTGTTAAGTTAGCTTCATCAGGTGTATAATCCCTCCAATTAAAATATGGATTGGATGATCTCACCTTCACAATAATATTTTAGGGCTGAGGCAGTACAGTGCTTCTAGAGAAATTGGGTTCAAAAAGGTTGCGATGCTGATAGGATATGTGAACACTCAGAGGACCAATAATTGTGTGTCCATAAGATATGTGAACACTTAGAGGACCAATAATTGTGTGTCTATATATGCCTGAAATACTTTTGCATTTTGTTTTTAGTCCACTCCGACCATTGAAAAAAATGTCATCACTTGACATTCACATTTAATGATTTTTTAAGAATGTCACAATAAAATATATCTATAAGAATATATACCTATTAAGGATATCCTAGTGTTTACCAATGTGTAATCACCTCATTTTTACCCTCAAACCTCCTTAACTCTAAAATGAAGCAATAAAGCTTGAAGAAGAGATTGAGGAATGAATAAAAATGAGAATGAAACAGTGAATTTAAAAAACAAAATTTGACATATAGATATAAATAGAGTAGAGAATATTATTTTGATGAAGAAACTTTTTAAAGCAATCTTGGTTATTCCAGTAAGCATGGCTTCTTGTAAATGATCATTTTCCTGGCAAAATATGATGAAGAATCATCGTCAAAATTGACTTAACCTTAAGATATTGGATGTGTATATGTTTTTCTTACTAAAGGGCTTATAGTGCTTTTTTTTTATTAGTCATGTGTTATGTGTAATTTCAAGTCCAACATTACAGGATAAAGGCAAAATAACAACTTTATTTTTATCATAATGTCATTTAACATTTATATTTATATTTTAGTGGATAAATGTAAAAAAAAAAAAAAATTCTCTATATAAAACACCTTTACATGATGCAATATAAATCCTTGCATAGATAAAAAAGTACTCCCTACATAAAATATCAACTAGCCTAAGCAAATGACCTTAATAAAATAACATAAATTGATTTTTTTTTTTGTTACTTTGACTATGACTACCAAATTTTGACTTTCTTCCCAACCATTAACACCTATTATGGGAATCGTGCTATTTCAATCTATTATACCTAATGTATTTAGAGAGAGAGAGAGAGAGAGAGAGAGAAATAAAGTATAACCTAAATCCCTAAGCAATAACCTTCATTTGCAACACCCATTGTCATATACATGAAATCACGTGGCTCTCAAATTGTGTTGAAGTTATTCATCAAACAAGGTAGCTAATTTAATTAAGATCAAAGCTATATAAATTTCTTCTTAAACATCAATGGTATAAATGCTAATTCCTTAAAGTTTTTGTGTAGATGCCATTTATCCAAGAAGAAATTTCACAGATCTCAAAGGCAAGATTGAGGTGCATTCTATGTTCTAATATCCCTTTGTTAAATAGGTATTGTTCAAGTATTTTTGTGTTGCTTGATGCATCAAATCTGGTGATAATAAGTAGCATATGGGTTTTGGAATCTAGGCTGTGAGAGTTGGTGGTGGCATTCTCTTTCCTAGGACATTATCTAATGTTTTATTTCTTTATCAAGATTTGGGAATTATTTTTGAATTATTCAAAAGTTATTCAGGAATAATCTCCTGGTTTGAGTGTTTGAAGTTAGTACCAAGCAATATAGTGTTCTCTAGATTGATCAATCTTAAGAAATCTTGTAGCTTTGGCATTTCCAACTATTATTGAGGATAGAGTATAGATTTGCAAAGACTTTTGTTTGCCAAGGTGCACCATTGTTCTAGGGTGTGTTGTTATAACACTAGTTCTAGATTGCATCACAAGACATAAGCACTAACAATTTAGCTTAGATTAATGCTTGCTAGGGTTAGATTTTTTTAGAGAGATTAAAAATTTATGGAAGAAAGTGGTGTCATTACTTTGTTTTGTGCTTGTAGTTCTTCCTCATCTTTCAAGGTTTGAAACATTTTTCTATTTTCTTTACCCCTTATTCTCAAATAAGAAACATATGCATAAGGATGCTATGAAGCTCATTAACAACTAAGCTTAAAATCCATCATGTTCATAGGTGGAAATCCATTTGACAAGGCTCGAGCAAATATGTCTGCACTTAACTTGTCTCAAAAACCATACACATAAGGTTTGAGAAAAGAAGATCTCCAAGTTGTTGGATCAATGGCTTTTATTAAAACCCCTAATAATACTTAAATTTTAGATTATGCAACACCAAGAATATACTTTAAAAAAACAATTAAACCTTTACTCTAAAGGTATATAATAGGTATTTTTAACCCTTTGAGTGATCCTACCCTAAACAAGTGTGACCACTTTAGATTTAATTCTCCTTTGCAAACTAGGATTTCTATTAGTGACACCAATATAGCTGGCATATTTACTTTAAGATTCACTCATTCCATGGGACCTGCATCATTCACACAACACCAGAGTTATAAGTTAGATACTTTACTAAACTTTTTATAATTATTTCTCAAAAATTTTATAAGATGGCTACTCAAGATGAGAGGTACTCAAGAAGAAGTTACCAAATTTATAGCACTATTGTTGACTCTATAACATGAGTTTAAATGAGATTCACAACATAGTTGCAACTCTAGCTAACAAGAGCATTGTCTAAGATTAGGAGCACTAGTGATTTAAAGTAGAAATTATAAGCCAAAATTCCTAGAATAAAAAATAGAACAATTTTTAAAATAAATCAATTTGGCAAAAATACATATTAGGAATAACTAGAATTGTTAATGAAAATGACAATGAAAACAATAAATCACTAAAACTTCACTATGTACCACAATTCTATCTAATGAAATTCAAATCATTCTTCCTAAAATTTTATATAAAATTCCTCACAGTGTAACTTTATTTTAGAATAATGCACATATATAGTTTTTGCCCAAAATCCCACATATAATTGCATACATAATCTTAAACCCTTAGTGCATAACCCCCCACTTTACTCTTGCCATGACACACCTCAGTTAACTGCCACATCAAATGGTTCAACCACTCACTAACAACTAGGTGAGGATTACATTGAAAGATGCACTAGGAGGGGTAGTAGGCAGATTAGTGAAGCCCAAGGTTAGATTTTACATGAATAATAGCCTAGATTTCACGTGTGATCATCAAAAATAGAAATCTTTGGTAAGTTCTTCATGGTTAACTTCAGTGATCAATCCCCACCTTTGTTACTTCTGGGCAGGGAGGAAAGAGATGAATTTCCAAGATGTAGTGCTCAAGAACAAACTGGTCATTGATGGAGATACTGCCCAAGGGTCTCAGATTGATGCATCCCGGCCACGGGATTTTCCGGATCGACGTCCCGGATTGGATGTAATTCCACTACATCCATGCCTGGGAGGAAGGGATGGACAAGATTGTCATGTCCATTACGCCAGTGGAACATCTGTTTGACGATTTCGCTGGATTGTTCAACAGATTGCACAAGATCCACCTGGCCCTTCGATCTGGACGGTCGTGGAAGCAACATGTGTGCTCGGCAGGACTGGATTTTGCACCAGAAATTCCTGGGGCAGAAGAACCGTTGGCTAAGGTTGATCTGGTGTGGCATCATGGAGATTCGAACATGGTAAGTTTTGTGGCAAATGGTGAGGAGGAAGACGATGGATATGTCGTCTTAAGCTACGTCCATCATGAGAAAAATGGTGTCTCGGAGCTTTTGTTCATTCATGCCAAATCGCCCACACTTGAGACAGTGGCTTCTATAGAGTTGCCTGCTGGAGTTCCATATGGATTCCATGGGATCTTTAGAAATGCCGATCAAATAGCCAACCAAAACCATGCCACCTTCTAAGAAAATTTGATATAGTTGTAGGAATTGATATAATCTCTTGAAAATATCTAAGCTATGTAACTATGTGAGAATTGGCAATAAGAACATATGGAGCACTGTTACTAAGCTCCACACTAATGGCATTTTTCATTGCATCTCCACTCGCTACAGCTCCAAGCAAGCGCTTCCAATCCATGGAATCAGGGTAGTATGGCATCTCCCACAGAAGATTCTCAGCGTCTTTGACCGGACAAGCACACCAATCATACATGAGTAGTGTTGCTTTGAGGGTTTGATGGAGTGATCAAACTGGAAAGACACAAAGAGATCCCCAGCTATGGCAGCAGCACCTTTGTGAGCGCACGACGTGAGCAAAGCTGTTAAGCTAGCTTCATCAGGTGTATTAGTAGTGACCATGGTTTGCAAGGCATCCAAGGCTTTGGAAATGGCCCCAATCCGAGAGTATGCCACCAGCATTGCATCCCAAGATATGAAGTCCTTGTCCAGCATTGTTAAGAATATCCAATTTGCCATATCCAGATGCCCGTTTTGGGTATATGCAGAAAGCATTCACTCCATGGAGATTGGTTTCTTTCTTGGATTGAATCGAACACACTTTTAGCTTCCAGTAACTGCAAATTTGATGAAAAACCAGACAAGAAAGCATTGAAAGCAATAGCACTCTTTTCATTGGAGTTGTCAAAAATTCTCTTAGCCAAAAGCATATGTCCAGTTCGGGCATATGCCGACATGAGCACAATCAGCGGTATCTCGCTGTGACCCGGCATTTTTTTGAAAATCCACAGGGCGTCCTCTAGCCTGTGGTTGTTTACATATCCTGTCAGCATGGCAGTCCACGTAACCTCGTTTCACTCCTTCATTCCATCAAAGAGTTTCTTTGCTTTTTCCAGATGCCCGTTGCAAGCATATACTGTAATGAGAGCGGTTGCCGTGACTAAATGCTCGCCTTGATCAGGCAGACCTAAATATATGGCTTCGGCGTCGTGAGTCCGTCCTCGCCGAGAAGGCAAGCGCAGGATTGCAGTGCAAGCAAACGCGTTGTGGCGCTGCATGGTGTAAAAAATTTGCTGAGCCTCGGCGATGCTGCTGTCGTCGTGATCTGCGTAAGCGGACAGGATTACCACGCATGAAACCACATCTATACACTCAATCGACTCAAACAGATTCTTTGCCTCGTGAAAGCAGCCACTTTCCACCAAGACGACAAGCGAAACCATGCAGGCAACCAAATCCTTGTGAGGCAGTGCGAGGAAGAAATACTTGGCATCTTCCAAAAGGCCGTGCTGGCCAAAGCACTGAATCATGGACGTAAAAGACAGAGCATCAAATTCTGGCATGTTGGAGAAGATGTGCTTCGCCTCCTGCAAATACCCAGCTTGGGCAAGTGCTAATATCTGAGAGTTCCAAGCAACAAGATCTCTCTCAGGCATGGAGCTGAAGAGTGTCGTTATTTAAAACAAGTTGGTGGATTTGGATAGAATTGTAGTCCAAGAAATTAAGCTCCTTTCTGGCATAAGCTCAAAGAGCTGCATTGCTTTATCCAAATGCCCGTTTGTGGCATATGCTAAGATCATTGCATTCCATGCTACAAGGCCTCTCTCTCTCATGGAATGGAAAACTTCTTTTGCCTGTAGGAGTAAGCCATGCCGAGAGAAGGCAGTGATCATGATCGACCATGAAGCAACATCCCATTCGGGCATTCGATCAAACAACTGCTTTGCTTGGTCAAGATGGCTGTTTGATGCGAAGGCAGAGAGCATGGCATTCCACGAGAATCGATTCCGTGATGTAGAGCCGCGGAAGATTTGCCATGCTGCCTCTGGGCATCCACACCTCCCATACATTTGCACCACCATGCCGCGAGGAGGTGCTCAATCTCATTGTGGAGCTTAGAAGCTGTGGATAGATTGGTACACTTCTTTATTGCATCCAACAAAAGCTCTCAAGAATCTAGTGCTAACATGGTTCTCTGTAAGAAAAAACCATATAATCATGCACAATCTTGGATGGTTCCTTGGTTGTTGTAGAAACAATCATCAATTCGGAGATGAGTGTCATGATCCGCACCACTGTTGTCTTTGCACGTCGCATAGTAGACCAACTTTGGGATGGTTTCATTGTTATACTTGTAACCTGTGGGCGTGCATGTCTCTAAGAAATCTGTCCCGCCACACTTTAAATTGCCATTATCATTCTGGATGTGATTGTCCAAGACCAAATAAATCTCAGATTTTTCAGGGAGACACCATTCTAAATGAATATAGATTAGGGTGAATTCAAATATAGGACAAGTAAGTGAGAAATCCCCACACCCAAATGTTTTAGGAATGATTAAAGTAGCAAGCGAGGCAACAATAGAAACTATCAATTGCACACCCATTCTAAAAATTTGAAGTACAAACGCTGAGATTTATTGGCAAGGGAAAATCCAATCAACCTTTATGGAGACGAAATTTTTTGCCATGTAGTCCACGTAGGATTTGTATTGATGAACAAAAATGGGGTTGTCAAACGTTCTCTTCGCAAAAAGCAAAAAGCATACGTCCATTTCAGGCAAGAGCACAATCTGGTATCGCGCTGTGATCGGCATTGTTTCTAACGCTTCCTCCAACTTCTGGTAGTTAACATACCCTGTCAGCAAGGCGGTCCACGTAACCTCGTCTCGCGCCTTCATTCATCAAAGATGCCGGACTAAATGCTCGCCTTGATCAAAATATATCGTTCTTGAGAATACAAGCGCAGCATAAACGCTGCATGCTGTAAAAATTCTTCTCAGCCTCGACTGTCATCGTGATCTGCACAAGCACAGCACAAGACAATGGACTCGTGAAGCAGCCACTTTCCGCCAAGATGACAAGAAAAGCAGTGGACGCAACCAAATCCTTATGAGGGTGGCCAAAGCACTGGGCGTGAACGACAGAGGAGCAAACTCTGGCATGTTGGAAAAGATGTTCTTCGCCTCCTGCAAATGCCCAGCTTGGGCAGTTGCTGCTAGATAAGAGTTCCAAGAAACAAGATCTCTCTCAGGCATAACACAACATCCTGGCTGATAATAGATATTTCGCGGCCCAGCAGGTGTAATCCCTGCTGCAAGTCCTTCTTTGTCCACTCTTTTGAGATTCCTGCACAAACAAAGTCTGAAGCTCGTCCATACTCTCAACCAACAATCTATAGACTTTTGTGTCTGGATGAAACCTGTTGAAACTGTTATGGAAGGATCTTCAGAAAGTTTTCTCCTTTAGCAGATCGTCACAAACACCAAAATTTAAGAGAATAAACACAGGAAAATGATGAACAACAGCAAAAGTTCCACGCTGCCAATTCTTTGCTAGTCAAATCGTAGCAGAACTATCTTAATTCTGCTCAGAAAGAAAAAAAAAATGCTACAATGCACATCAAGCAAATTAAAATTCGCATCCAAATATTCTCTTAGCAAAACCATATGCCCATTCCGGGCATATGCCGATCACGCTGTGATCCGGCCTTTTTTCAACATTCACAGCGCTCCCTCTACCCTTTGGTTGTTTACATGCTGTCAGCTTGGCAGTTCACATCGTCGTTTCACACATTCGATGGTTTAACTTTTCCAGCTGTAACAAGAGCAAACCAGGGCAAGAAACAAGACCATATCCCTACATAATCGTGCTCCAGGAGATTAAGCTCCTTTCTGGCATTAGCTCGTTGCTTTATCCAAATGCCTGTTACTGGCATAATTAGGAACGTCTTCTGCTTGTCGGAGGAGTCCATACCGAGAGAAGGGCAGTGGTCATGCTCGTCCCACTCGAGCATTCAATCAACAGCTGCTTGGCGACATTCCACGAAAATCAATTCCTCATTCTAGAGCCGCAAAAGACTTGCCATGCCACCTATGGGCATCCACACCTCATATACATTGCACCACCAAATTGGACGTCAAACAATCTCCCGCCGCCGAGGAGGTGCTTGATCTCATTGTGGCTGGATGTGGGTAAATTTGATACGGTTCTTTATTCCATGACCACCTAAAATTACATTATTCTAAAGCAGAGATGATATTTCGTGTGGTGGTGCGTTAGGAGACATGAATCCAGATTGAATATATCTAGCTTTGTTTTTGGTCCACTCGTACCCGTCTAGGAATCATGGGACCATACCTTTACATGATGTTTCTATAGTCTTCATCCCCTCCAAGAAGCAAGGAACCATCCAAGATTGTGCATGATTATATGGTAGAGAACCATGGTCACACTAGATTGTCGAGAGGTTTTGTTGGATGCAATAAAGAAGTGTACCAATCTATCCACAGCCTCTAAGCTCCACAATGAGATTGAGCACCTCCTCGCGGCAGGAGACTGCTTGGCATGCAATTTGGTGGTGCAAATGTATGGGAGGTGTGGATGCCCAGAAGCAGCATGGCAAATCTTCCGCGGATCTACATCACGGAATCGATTCTCGTGGAATGCCATGCTCTCTGCCTTCGCATCAAACAGCCATCTTGACCAAGCAAAGCAGTTGTTTGATCGAATGCCCGAATGGGATGTTGCTTCATGGTCGATCATGATCACTGCCTTCTCTCGGCATGGCTTACTCCTACAGGCAAAAGAAGTTTTCCATTCCATGAGAGAGAGAGGCCTTGTAGCATGGAATGCAATGATCTTAGCATATGCCACAAACGGGCATTTGGATAAAGCAATGCAGCTCTTTGAGCTTATGCCAGAAAGGAGCTTAATCTCTTGGACCACAATTCTATCCAAATCCACCAACTTGTTTCAAATAACGACACTCTTCAGCTCCATGCCTGAGAGAGACCTTGTTGCTTGGAACTCTCAACTATCAGCACTTGCCCAAGCTGGGCATTTGCAGGAGGCGAAGCACATCTTCTCCAACATGCCAGAATTTGATGCTCTGTCTTTTACGTCCATGATTCAGTGCTTTGGCCAGCACGGCCTTTTGGAAGATGCCAAGTGTTTCTTCCTCGCGCTGCCTCACAAGGATTTGGTTGCCTCCACAGTTTTGCTTGTCGTCTTGGTGGAAAGTGGCTGCTTTCACGAGGCAAAGAATCTGTTTGAGTCGATGGAGTATATCGATGTGGTTTCATGCGCGGTAATCCTGTCCGCTTACGCAGATCACGACGACAGCAGCATCGCGGAGGCTCAGCAAATATTTTACACCATGCAGCGCCACAACGCGTTTGCTTGCACTGCAATGCTGCGCTTGTATTCTCGGCGAGGACGGACTCACGACGCTGAAGCCATATATTTAGGTCTAACTGATCAAGGCGAGCATTTAGTCCCGGCAACCGCTCTCATTACAGCATATGCTTGCAACGGGCATCTGGAAAAAGCAAAGAAACTCTTTGATGGAATGAAGGAGCGAAACGAGGTTACGTGGACTGCCATGCTGACAGGATATGTAAACAACCACAGGCTAGAGGACGCCCTGTATATTTTTGAAAAAATGCCGGGTCACGGCGAAATACCACTGATTGTGCTCGTGTCGGCATATGCCCGAAGTGGACATATGCTTCTTGCCAAGAGAATTTTTGACAACTCCAATGAAAAGAGCGCTATTACTTTCAATGCTCTCTTGTCTGGTTTTGCATCAAATTCTCAGTTACTGGAAGCCAAAAGTGTGTTCGATTCAATCCAAGAAAGAAACCAATCTTCATGGAGTGCAATGCTTTCTGCATATACCCAAAACGGGCATCTGGATATGGCAAATCGGATATTCTTAACAATGCCGGACAAGGATCTCATATCTTGGGACACAATGCTGGCGGCATACTCTCAGATTGGGGCCATTTCCAGAGCCTTGGATGCCTTGCAAACCATGGTCACTACTAATACACCTGATGAAGCTAGCTTAACAGCTTTGCTCACGTCGTGTGCTCACAAAGGCACTGCTGCCATAGCTCGGGATCTCTTTGTGTCTTTCCAGTTTGATCACTCCATCAAACCCTCAAAGCAACACTACTCATGTATGTTTGGTGTGCTTGTCCGGTCAGGGTATATCCAAGACGCTGAGAATCTTCTGTGGGAGATGCCATACTACCCAGATTCCATGGATTGGAAGTGCTTGCTTGGAGCTGTAGTGAGTGGAGATGCAATGAAAAATGCCATTAGTGTGGAGCCTAGTGACAGTGCTCCATATGTTCTTATTGCCAATTCTCACATAGTTACATAGCTTAGATATTTTCAAGAGACTATATCAATTTTTATAACTATATCAAAATTTCTTAGAAGGTGGCATGGTTTTGGTTGGCTATTTGATCGGCATTTATAAAGATCCCATGGAATCCATATGGAACTCCAGCAGGCAGGCAGCTCTATAGAAGCCACTATCTCAAGTGTGGGCGATTTGGCATCCATGACCAAAAGCTCCGAGACACCATTTTTCTCATCATGGATGTAGCTTAAGATGACATATCCATCGTCTTCCTCCTCGCCATTCGCCACAAAACTTACCATGTTCGAATCTCCTTGACGCCACACCAGATTGACCTTGGCCAGGCCGCAGATTTTGGGCCATGGCCCATAGTAGCACATGTAGACGTACCGGTTCTTCTGCCCCAGGAATTTCTGGTTGATCTTTCCAAAATCCAGCCCCGCCGAGCACACATGTTGCTTCCACGACCGTCCAGATCGAAGGTCCAGGTGGATCTTGTGCAATCTGTTGGCCAATCTGGCGAAATCGTCAAACAGATGTTCCACTGGCGTAATGGACACGACGATCTTGTCCATCCCTTCCTCCCAGGCGTGGATGTAGTGGAATTACATCCAATCCAGGACGTCGATCCGGAAGATCCCACGGCCAGGATGCCGGGGAGGATCAATCTGGGACCCTTGGGCAGTATCTCCATCAATGACCAATTTGTTCTTGAGCACTACATCCTGGAAATTCAACTCTTTTCCTCCCGTCTGGGCTTGCCTAGAAGTAACAGAAGTGGTGATTGATCACTGAAGTTAACCATGAAGAACTTACCAAAGATTTCTATTTTTGATGAGCACAAGTGAAATCTAGGCTATTATTCATGTAAAATCTAACCTTGGGCTTCACTAATCTACCTACTACCCCTCCTAATGCATCTTGGGTTAGAACCTCAATGCAATCCTCACCTAGTTGTTAGTGAGTGGTTGAACCATTTGATGTGGCAGTTAACTGAGGTGAAGAGTAAAGTGGGGGGTTATGCACTAAAAATCCCACAATGGGTATTTAAATTATATAAGCATGGGATTTTGGTCAAAAACTATATATGTGCATAATTCTAAAATAAAGTTACACTGCTAGGAATTTTATATAAAATTTTAGGAAGAATGATTTGAATTTTATTAGACAGAATTGTGGTATGTTTTCATTTTCATTAACAATTCTAGTTATTCCTAATATGTACTGCCAAATTGATTTATTTTAAAAATTGTTCTATTTTTTATTCTAGGAATTTTGGCTTATATTTTCTACTTTAAATCACTAATCCTGGACAATGCTCTTGTTAGCTAGTGTTGCAACTATGTTGTGAATCTCATTTAAACTCATGTTATAGAGTCAACAATAGTGTTATAAATTTGGTAACTTCTTCTTAAGTACCTCTATGAACTTTTTGAGAGATAATTATAAAAAGTTTAGTGAAGTATCTAACTTATAGCTCTGGTGTTGTGTGAGTGAATGAGTGAATCTTAAAGTAAATATGCTAGCTACATTGGTGTCACTGATAGAAATCCTAATTTGCAAAAGAGAACTAAGTCTAAAATGGTCACACTTGTTTAGGGTAGGTTCACTCAAAGGGTTAAAAAACCTATTATATACCTTTAGAGTAAAGGTTTAAATGCTTTTTTAAGTATATTCTTGGTGTTGCCTAATCTAAAATTTAAGTGTTATTAGGGGTTTAAATAAAAGCCTAACTAATTGAGATATATGATCTTCTTTTCTCAAACCTTATATGTATGGTTTTTGAGACAAGTTGAGTGTAGACATATTTGCTCGAGCCTTGTCAAATGCCTTTCCATCTATGAACATGATTGTGAGACACAAAATCCCTAGGCCCCAAAGTGGAGCCGGAAAGGGTGCCACGTGGTAGTGGCTGAAGCGAGAGCCAAACGAGCGTAACACGTTTGGACCAAAAGCTCCGACTTGAAAAGTCAAGAGCGGGAGTGGAACTCCCAACGAAGTGCTCGAGGAACGAGCATGAAGCGAGCAAAAGGCGAGGCTCCAAAAAGGGACCCAAAAGGACCAACACATGACACGGGGGAGTGTCCGAGATGGACCCGAGTTGGAGTCCGAAGTGGAGTCCGAGATGGACCCGAGTTGGAGTCCGAAGTGGAGTCCGAGATGGACCCGAGTTGGAGTCCGAAGTAGAGTCCGAGATGGACCCGAGATGGAGTCCGAGATGGAGTCCGAAGTGGAGTCCGAGGTGGACCCGAGTTGGAGTCCGAAGTGGAGTCCGAGATGGACCCGAGATGGAGTCCGAGATGGAGTCCGAGATGGAGTCCGAGATGGAGTCCGAGATGGAGTCCGAGATGGAGTCCGAAGTCGAGACCGAGACCGAGACCGGGACCGAGACCGAGACCGAGACCGAGACCGAGACCGAGATCAGGATCGAGACCGAGACCGAGACCGAGGCCGAGGCCGAGACCGAGCCCGAGCCCGAGTCCGAGTCCGAATCCGAGTCCGAGTCCGAGTCCGAGTCCGAGTCCGAGTCCGAGTCTGGAGCCTGAGAGGGTGAAAGCCCAAAGCGTTCGTCTCCCAGACCCTGGGGGGTTTGGTGAGCTCCAAAAGTATAGTAAGGGGAGGACTGCAGTGGAGCCAGTTTGGCCAGGAAAGGCCAGTTTGGCCCAGGAAGGCTGGACCCAGTGTTGGGTGATGAGCTGCCCACTGGGAAGTCTAAGACTAGAGTGAACACAGACCGACAAGCGGGGTAGCTTGGTGAAGTGTTCAAGAGCCGGCTCTAGTTCCCCCGGGAGATCGACTGGCCGATGCTCCCAGTCCAAGTGTGGGTGGCACTACCTACTTGGATACCTGGTGTGGCTCAACGGAACCCGCTCTAAGCCCATGGCTAGAGCACCCAAGGGCAGAAGGCGAGGAGAGTACCCAGGTGGCTCGCGTAAGGCCACGGTGTTCCGAAATGTTGTCCCAAAGGCCCAGACTGTGGAAAGGAAGAGGAGTAGTCCTCTGGGGTAGTGACCAAGGACACAGTCGTGTGGTGGGGAAGTCCCAGAGGACCGTGGGACTTAGTGGTCGGGCCTGTGGGTCTCGATCCAGTGGCAGTGTTGGCAAACACGGCCAGGGGCAGAAAGGGACTTAGTGGGGACTGACAGAGGGATATTGGGGAAGGCTATTCCCCTTGTCGGTGGGCATCCTAAGGATGCTAAGGAGTGGATCTGAGATGACCACTCATGGATGGTTTGCCTAGTCTTGGAGAGCCAAGACGGTGATGCAAGTGGTATTGGACTACCAGTGTGGCAAAGGTGATTGGGCATGGCCTTAGCGTAACAGGCTGCTATGTCGGTGGTACCTTTGAGTGTCGGTCATGGGATCGGACACGTGGAGCACTTGGACCAAGTGCAAATGTTGAGTGGCATGGATGCCATTCTCGGGGCTAGCAAGTCCCAAGTCCTGGATTGGACTTATGGAGGTTGTGAATGAGACTCCTCCAAGTGGTCAGAGGTGTGGTTAAGTGACTAAAGTAGAATGGAAAATTTAGTCCCTTACAATGATGAATTTTAGAGTATTTTTTAAGCTTAGTTGTTAATGAGTTTCATGGCATCCTTGTGCATATGTTTCCTACTTGAGAATAGGTTGTAAAGAAAATAGAAAAATGTTTCAAACCTCAAAAGATGAGGAAGAACTACAAGCACAAGACAAAGTAATGACACCACTTTCTTCCATAAATTTTTAATCCCTCTAAAAAATTATAACCCTAGCAAGCATTAATCTAAGCTAAATTCTTAGTGCTTATGTGTTGTGATGCAATCTAGAATTAGTGCTGTGACAACACACCCTAGAGCAATGGTGTGCCTTGGCAAACAAAAGTCTTTGCAAATCTACATTCCATCCCTAATAATAGTTGGAAATGCCAAAGCTACAAGATTTCTCAAGATTGTTCAATTTAGAGAATACTATGCTGCTTGACACTTAATGGCATCTACCCTAAACCCTAGATCTAACTTCAAACACTCAAACCAAGAGATTGTTCCTGAATAACCTTTGAATAATTCAAAGATAATTCCCAAACCTTGATAAAGAAATAAACCATTAGATAATGTCCCAGGAAAGAGAATGCCACCACCAACTCTCACAGCCTGGATTACGTTTGATGCATCAAGCAACACAAAAGTACTTGAACAATACCCATTTAACAAAGGGATGTTAGAGCATAGAATATACCTCAATCTTGCCTTTAAGATTTGTGAAATTTCTTCTTGGATAGAATGGCATCTACACAAAAACTTTAAAGAATTAGCACTTATACCATTGATGTTTAGGAAGAAATTTATATAGCTTTGATCTTAATTAAATTTTAAATTGGCTACCTTGTTTGATGAATAACTTTAATACAATTTGAGAGCCACGTGATTGCATGTATATGACAATAGGTGTTGTAGATGAAGGTTCTTGCTTACGCATTTAGGTTATACTTCATCTCTCTCTCTCTCTCTCTCTCTTTCTCTCTCTCTCTCTCTCTCTCTCTCTCTCTCTCTCTCTCTCTCTCTCTACATTAGGCATAATAGATTGAAATAGCATGATTTCCATAATAGGTGTGAATGGTTGGGCAAGAAAGTCAAAATTTGCTAGTCATAGTCAAAGTAACAAAAAAATATTCAATTTATGCTATTTTATTAAGGTTATTTAGGGAGTACTTTCTTATCTATATTGCATCATGTATATATAGTGAATTTTTTTATTTGTTTTTACATTTATCCACTAAATATAAATATAATTGTTAAATGATATTATGATAAAATAAAGTTGCTATTTTGCCTTTATCCTGTAATATTGTGACTTAGGACTTAACTACACCTAACACATGACTAATCAAAAAAATATATATATATCTATAAGCCCTTTACTAAGAAAAATATATACACATCCAATATCTTAAAGGTGGCATGGTTCTGGTCGGCTATTTGATCGGCATTTATAAAGATCCCATGGAATCCATATGGAACTCTAGCAGGCAACTCTATAGAAGCCACTGTCTCAAGTGTGGGCGATTTGGCATCCATGACCAAAAGCTCCGAGACACCACTTTCCTCATTGTGGACGTAGCTTAAGACGTATCCATCGTCTTCCTCCTTGCCATTGGCCACAAAGAAAGGCTCGCCACAAAACTTACCACGTTCGAATCTCCTCGACGCCACAACGCACGGCTCGTTTAGATCCGGGTCACTTGTTCCATCGATTACCACCTGGGCAGCCGTTGAGCGTCCAAATCGACTTTGGCCAGGCCCGAGATTTTGGGCCATGGCCCATAGTAGCACATGTATACGTACCGATTCTTTCGCCCCAGGAATTTCTGGTTGATCTGTCCAAAATCCAGTCCGGCCGAGCACACGTGTTGCTTCCACGACCGTCCAGATCGAAGGTCGAGGTGGATCTCGTGCAATCTGTTGGACAATCCGGCGATATCGTCAAACAAATGTTCCACAGGCGTAATGGACGAGCTGAGCACGACGATCTTGTCCGTCCCTTCCTCCCAGGCGTTGATGTAGTGGAATGATGTCCAATCCGGGACGTCGATCCAGCGAATGCCAAAAGATCCCACGGTCGGGATGCGAGGGATCACCCCGAATCTAGGAACCTTGGCGGTATCTTCATCAATGACAAGTTTGTTCTTGAGCACTACATCCTGGAACTTCATCACGAGCTGATTCTCTGGAAGGATTGCGTAGTTCTCTGTTATCGCGAAGTCGTGAAACAAGCACGGGTCCGGCAGCCACACGTCGAAATCGGGGCTCTTCCTCCCGTCCGGGCTCGCCCAGAAGTAGCGGAGGTGGGGATTGATCACCGGATTGAAGCTAACCGCGAAGAGCTCGCCAGAGATTGGATCGATCTTTGGATGAGCGCACATCGGCAAGAACAATCGGTTGTTGAAGCTGTAGCGGCCCATGGTGATCAAATCCCCTGCTGGGGTGATACTCACGGCATATGGCATATCATCCTCGGACATGGCCAGAATTCGGCGATCGAAGTAGGCCATCCCAGCGTTGGAGGTTCCCATCCCGCCCAAGATATTGATCAGGCCCAGAGCCGTGCGCATCACAAACAGCCCGAATCGTGCGAGCCCAGCATAGCTGCTCATGGTGCCCAGTGTGTAGGGGAAGAGAGGCTTGCCCGCTGCTTGCTCCTGGACGAATCGATTGTTCTGGGTGAATCGCGCGCAGTAGACTGGAGCTTGATCCTCTTCATCACCGAACTTGACAGAGTGGAGCATCCCATGGCCATCGAAGTAGTGGTAGCCGGCGGGAGGGGGATGGAGTGGATTGGAGCCATTGCGGATGTAAGCACTGCCGCGGAGGCAGCGAGGGATCTCGCCAGTGACTCGGCGGCACGGCGTTGGCGGGAACTCTCCAACCGGCGCGAAATTGTCCGCGAGCTGGATCTGGGGGTCTTGCGAGGGAGGGAACTCGCGGGGATCGATGTACGTGGCGATGAGATTCTCCACAGTGTCGCACAGGGCTACCGCCGCCGCCCGCACCTCTTCTATTGGATTGGGGATTGAGAATCCAGGGGTATTGATATACTTGCGAGAGGATTTGGTGGCGGTGGCTGTGATCCTTGATGATCTTTTCCTGGGTGGAGCTGGGAAGGAGAAGTTGGTAAGGCTATAACCAATATCAATCCCAACTGTGGCATGCATTGAGGAACAATCAACGACTAAGACCAGTGGCATTGGCATACATAACTACATTGATCCCTCCAATCGAATTTCAGAGCTATGGATTGGATGCTCTGTGCCACACCTCTCGCATAGATAAGATCATATTGTAGGGCTGAGGTGGAGAATGTTACTAGCTACTTGGGATGTGGGACAATCAGGGGTTGGAAACAATGCGCGTGAGACCAATAATTGTGTGTCGGTATGTTGGTTGTTGTAGAAACAATCATCAATTCGGCATGATCAACATTACTTTTATCTTTGCACCTTGCATAGCAGACCACCTTTGGGATGGTTTCATTGTTATACATGAAACCTATGGGCGTGCATGTCTCTAAGAATTTTTCCCCGCCACACTTTAAATTCCCATTATCATTGTGGATGTGAGTGTTCAAGACCAAATATCGAGGGAGACACCATTCTACACGAATAATGGTTGAGCTGAATTCAGCTATAGCACAAGTAAGTGAGAAATTCCCACACCCAAATGTTTTAGGAATGATCAAAGCAGCAAGCGAGGCAACAATAGAAACTATCAATCGCACACCCATTCTAAAAATTAGTTTTTTGAAGTACAAACGCTGAGATTTATTGGCAAGTGAAAATCCAATCAACCTAAATTTTTTTGCCATGTAGTCCACGTAGCTAAATATTCTTATTGATGAACGAACATTGGGGTTGTCAAACATTCTCTTCGCAAAAAGCACAATTTCGGGCAAGAGCACAATCTGCTATCACGCTGTGATTGGCATTGTTTCGAACGCTTCCTCCAACTTCTGGTAGTTAACATACCCTGTCAGCATGGCGGTCCACGTAACCTCGTCTCGTCATTCATCAAAGAGATTCTTTAGATGTTGCCGGACTAAATGATCGCCTTGATCAGGCAGACCTAAATATATGGCTTCGGCGTCATGAGTCCGTTCATGAGAATACAAGCGCAGCATAAACGCTGCATGCTGTAAAAATTCTTCTCAGCCTCGACTGTCGTCGTGATCTGTGCAAGCACAGCACAAGACAATGGACTCGTGAAGCAGCCACTTTCCGCCAAGATGACAAGAAAAGCAGTGGAGGCAACCAAATCCTTATGAGGGTGGCCAAAGCATTGGGCGTGAACGACAGAGGAGCAAACTCTGGTGTTGGAAAAGGTGTTCTTCGCCTCCTGCAAATGCCCAGCTTGGGCAGTTGCTGCTAGATGAGAGTTCCAAGAAACAAGATCTCTCGGCATAAAAAGAGTCCTTAATTGGCATATGTTGGTTGTTTGTTGTCTAAGAGATTAGCTCCTTTCCGGCATAAGCTCAAAGATGCATTGCTTTATCCAAATGCCCGTTTGTGGCATACTATCATTGCATTCCGGCCTCTCTCTCTCTCTCTCTCACTCTCTCTCTCTCTCTCTCTCTCTCTCTCTCTCTCTCTCTCACACACACACACACACACACACACACACACATAGAATTCATGGAATAAAAAACAGGAGTAAGCCAATGATCATGATTGACCATGAAGCAAGGTCCCATTCGATCAAACAACTGCTTTGCTTGGTCAAGATGGCTGTTTGATGCGGCATGGCATTCCATTCCTCGATCTAGATACTTGCCATGCCGCCTCAGGGCATCCACACCTCCCATACATTTGCACCAGAAAATTGGATGCCAAACAATCTGCTGCCTCAAGGAGGTGCTTGATCTCATTGTGAAGCTTACAAGCTGCAGATAGATTGCTACACTTTTTTATTCCATCCAATAAAACCTCTTGACCATACATTGCTCTCTATGAGAAAAAAAGCATATCTGTTGATGCAATCTTGGCTAGTGCCTTGAGAGTTGTAGAAACAATCATTAATTCGGAGATTAGTGCCTTGACCTACACCACCATCGTCTTTGCAGCTTTGGGATTTCCATTTGTAAAATTTAAACATGCATGGCTCAATTTGAGAAAGTGGGGCTGTAAATTAATACGCGATCGCGATCGGTAAAGATTCTTCAAACCGTGAAATCACACCTTTGCCAGTGGGAATCGCATATTATGTTTGCTAGTACTGAATTTACAGTAGATCTAAGCATAGATCCATATATTATGGAGAGAATTTTTTGCCCGCCACACATCAAAACTAAGAAATTTCAGACTTTCCAAGGACACACTGTTCTACATGACTATTGGTTATATTTAATTCGCTTACAAAGCGAATTCCCCCAGAAATGATCCAAGCAGCAAGCCACACACCAATCACTTGTACAGCCATTCTTAAAATTTGGTTTTGAGGTAAGGATAAAACCAGCATAGAGCAGAATTTCACAAGAGGTTCCTGGATGATCCAATCCAATTGATGCTGATCACTCTCAATCAAATCCTCGAGAAGTTTGATAGGGAAAAATCCAATCAAGACGCTTTTGGAGAAGCAATTTCTAGAAAAAACTGGCGCGTCAAGGGGACTGGAATCTCGCCACGTACGCGCAAAACGCCACGTGGCTTTCATAGATTCGCCTCCACTAGGCGTGTGTTTTTGACCACGTCCGGCTCCACGCTTTCGATTGACGCAATAAAAGTACCATTCCTCGTTTGGTGGCACAGCCTGTGCTCTGCGATCTCATCCCCTCCCATCTCCGCTCCCTCCAATTCGATCGATCCATCGATCAGTCCGGTAGCCAGTAGCGCTAGCATCCAGATCCTCTCCTCCAATTCGCGTCAATTCTATGCTATAAATTACAGGATCTATGGCTTACTTCAAATCTATGGCAACTATGGCGGCTGCCACGGCCACTGCAGCGATCTACGAGGCTCGTGTCCATCACTTCCATCACGACTCGCCTTCCTCCTCCGCGAATTCGCCAGATCACGAGCAATTCCACCAGGATCCCTCGTTAGGAGCGCACAACCAAGGGGCAAGCAGCAAGATCCAAGCTCAGGATCACAAGAACCAAGGGGGAGGAGTGATGGGCAGTGGTTGCATCCCACAGCATCAAGACCCAAGGCTCCATTTCTTCGATACTCTCATCCCTGGCACTAGATACTAGCGATAGAAACGAAAAGGCTCCCATTCATCGATGATTCTTCCAATTGTCAATAAATTCCATGACCTCTCATACTAAAAGAACTCCAATTGTTTGATCAAATGGTTCTTTAGTTCGATGATAGTTTACACCCAAAAAGTTTCTTTGCCATCTCTATGATCATCTCTATGATCGCCTAAACGCGTTCTTGTCCGTGAACTTCTCGCGGTAGTGCGATCGCCGATGCAAAGTATCCGCGACCGAGGCACTGCCTCCATTCTCGGTGCCATAGACACTCCTGTTCGTCTCGTCCAGGAAGTTCTTCCCCGACTTGATCGAGTCCTTCTCCTCCTGGACAGCGTCGCTCGCCGAGGCGCGTTTGATTCGCTGCCATCGCTGCTCCTCGTGGAGCTCCGCGTCCTGCTGCATCTCTCTCAGCCGCGCCATCTTCTCCTCCTCGCTCAGCTGGACTTCTTCCTCGGCAGCGGTGGCTTGCCGGAGTCGCGGTTTTCCTCCCTGTCCCTGTGCCTGTCTTCGTGACTGCGATGCCGATCATCCACGTCTGGGCTATCGTGTCTCTCCCGCTTTCTACTTCTCGTATCATCGCCCTCGAGAACTTGGTTGCTTCTGTACCTGTCTTGCTCGTCTCTCTCGGGAATTCTTTTGCTGCGATCTTCTCGATCATCCCGTGAAGAAGCAACTATTTTGTTTCTATGCCTGTCTTCCTCGTCGCTGTCCTCAGCAGATCTTTTCCTCCTGCTATACCTGTCATCCTCATCGGAAGCTCTTTTGTTTCCATCGTCATCCTCCTCGGCAGCTCTTCTGCTTCGATCAGCTCTCTTTGCTTCTGGCTCGCCAGCTTCACCGTTCTCTTTCGTTTTTTTCTTCAGTGCCTTCCTTTTCTGCTTCTCCTCGACTTTTATCTGCTTTCAATCGCTTCTTTTCCTCTTTAGGAAGAAAAACATACCTCTTTTCGCAAAGCTTCCATCTTCAAAGGATTGCTCTTGATTCGTTCCCGAGCGGCCAGCTCTTGCTGCCTAATCAAGAGCAAAGGATCCGACCGAGTTTTCCTCCACTTGTCATTAGCCGAGATCTTCTCTTCCACGAACAGCGATCCCGGCGTGGCGGCCACCTGCTGGATCTCTCCTCTTTGGATTCTTCGAGAGGCTTACCAAGCAAATACTCCTCATTCGACGGCTTGCCAACGCCCAACCCCGATTCGTAGAGAAAATCCAAGCGCTCCTGCCTCCTGGAAAAACCAAGCAAAATTCCCATCAGTCACTCGCTGGCGCGCAGAGAAAATCCAAAATCTAGCTAGAACACTTACGGCACCAGCCCCGCTTGCTCCTGGAGCTTGCGAAATTCCAAATGATCCTGCTCATCCCTGATCTGCTTCTGGAGCTCCTCGAGCTTCCGCTTCTCCGCCTCGCGGCCTTCCACACCGTCTCGATGTTGCGCAGGCTGCCCGTGTGCCATCCCTTCTTGTTGAGAAACTTGAGCGCCATAGCGGGATCCTCACGAACCCTAACTCAAGAGCCCTAAAGGTTTCATTTATAGCAAAACATTAAGGTCCCTAAACAAAGTTTCCTAGATATCAGGGGCCGTGAGGAGCATATTCCGTCGCGCATCTCCGTCGCGTGCTCTCCGGGGCTTTCATTAATAAGCGTCGGCACATGCACCACTAAATGCCGCCTTGCAATCGTCGTCGTCCGGTCGCGGAGATCGACGGCCTTAATGGCGCCAGCGGGGCAGAGGCCGGGGCTCTTAATTCCAGCTTTGGCATTCAAGTCCCCTGCGTATTTCCCCGCGCTCGGCCACCGCGCGGTGCTGGACGCGGTGTTTGGTGCTTTACTTTCCACTCGCTAGATTGGCCGTGCGGCTGACGCACGTGTGCCGCACAAGGCCGCGTCGCCACATTGGCGGAAGAGAGTAGCGTCTCGCCTTCCTTCTCTCTCACACCCAATCTCGTGGAGCTACATTTTTTATTTTTCTAGGTCAGCTGTTGCTGCCACAGATTTGTTGCGAGCGCTTTCGATTCGAGGTGATGGCGCAGCGAGCAGCGCTGCTCGACAATCTCACGCTCGTTCTTCGAGGAAGAAATTTCTGGCGCTGCGCGGCGGATTGCTCATCGTCTACTCCGGTAGCTACCGGTGCTGGAGCGTCATCGGATTTTCCCTAGGTAGAGCACAGGAATCGTAGCTAGAGCTAGAAATTGGGCGAATATTATCCTCGCGACTGTGTTCTTCGTCCTCTTCGGCGGCTGGGATTTTGCGCCATGGGATCTTCGCTAGCTAGAGTAGAAGTAGAACACAGGTGGGGAGGAATCGAGCGTAGCTAAAGCTAGAAATTTGGGAAAATATTTCGGGATTGGATTTGCAAATGTATATGGAGGGGAGCTGATTTGCGCTGGGCAATGGATCCTCCGAAGAGCAAGGGCTGGTTTAGCTGGTTCTCGAAGAAGAAGAAGGTAAAGCCCGAGGAGAAGAAGCAGCCAGTGGAGAGATCGAAGCCAAAGCGTCCCATAGCTCCTCGAGTAGGGGGAGCCAAGGAAGCAGGGAAGCATGGTGACCAGCCCTCCAACGTTACCAAGCAAAAGGTCGCGGCTGCCAAGCAATACATCGAGAATCACTACAAATCCCAAATGAAAAATCTCCAGGAACGCAGGGAGCGGTACGTGTGCCATTTCAATATAGATAGATAAATCTTCTCTTTACGTCCATACGATCTGTGTTCTAATGGTTTTTTTTCTTTCGTGGTTGTTTATCTTCTATCAGGCGATGGATGCTTGAGAGGAAACTGGCCGCTTCTAATGTCAGCGAAGAAGAACAAAACCGAATTCGGAGGGACTTGGCGAGGAAAGAGACTGAGTATATGAGACTTCAAAGACATAAGATGGGGGTGGAGGACTTTGAGTTGCTGACAATTATCGGTAGAGGAGCATTCGGAGAGGTAAGATTAATGCAAGCGTTTCGCTTTGAAACTTATCCGCAAAGCACGTTGAACTTGCAGGTTAGATTATGTAGAGAGAAGCGATCGGGACAGGTGTATGCAATGAAGAAGCTCCAGAAATCCGAAATGCTTAGGCGCGGACAGGCAAGCGCTACGTTATTAGACTCTTGCCAATCACTCCGGTGCTGATGCTCTCGTGATTTTTTCAGGTGGAGCATGTTAGAGCAGAGCGTAATCTCCTAGCAGAGGTTGACAGTAATTGTATAGTGAAACTCTTTTGTTCCTTTCAAGACGATGAATATTTGTATCTCATCATGGAGTATCTTCCTGGTGGCGACATGATGACGCTGCTTATGCGGAAGGACACACTAACAGAAGACGAAGCTAGATTCTACGTCGGGCAGGCCATTTTGGCAATCGAGTCCATTCACAGGCACAACTACATTCACAGGTATGTTGCGAGTCGAGAACATGGCTTGAACTTACCAGTTTTTCTGTGTCTTCTGTGCAGGGATATCAAGCCTGATAATCTTCTACTTGATAAGAATGGTCACATGAAATTGTCAGACTTCGGGTTGTGTAAACCCCTAGACTGCTCTAACTTACCAGCTTTATATGAGAATGAGCCAGGTATAGAGGAAAAGATCAAAGACGCATTAACCTTCGAGGCACTGAAATCTCCTGCTCGCAGACGCACGCAGCAGGAGCAACTATTGCATTGGCAACGAAACAGAAGAATGCTGGTGCGTAGCTTGTACTTCCTTTTGTCCCGATTTTTATCTAAGTGTTCTTTAACAGGCTTATTCAACTGTCGGGACGCCAGATTATATTGCTCCCGAAGTTCTACTGAAGAAGGGATACGGGATGGAGTGTGATTGGTAAGAGGCACTTCTGATTGAAAATATCTACCGGCTTGATTGATTTATGGTGCCTAGGTGGTCTCTTGGAGCTATAATGTACGAGATGCTAGTCGGGTATCCGCCCTTCTATTCCGACGAACCGATGTCTACTTGCCGGAAGGTACGCCATCACATCTTGATTGACTATTCATGAATTTTGTACTCGCTTGCCTCATAACTACGCATTTTTGTATTTTTATGTGTGATTGTTATTGATCAGATAGCATCGCGTTAAGATGTCTTGTTTCATTGACAGATAGTCAATTGGAGAATGCACCTCAAGTTTCCAGAGGAGGCTAAGCTCTCCGCCGAAGCCAAGGATTTTATTAGTCGGCTGATCTGCGATGTAGAGCATCGTCTTGGGACTAGAGGCGTCCACGAGTTAAAGGTAATAGTTTTATCATCGTGTTTTTTCCTGATAAGCTAACTGGATCCACTTTCAGGGACATTCCTGGTTCAAAGGTGTCGACTGGAACAAGCTCTATGATATGGAAGCTGCTTTCAAGCCCGAAGTTGCGAATGAACTGGATACCCAGAACTTCGAAAAATTTGAAGACGTAAGTTTGTAGCATATATGATTCGAATGGTTTCACTTTTTTCTTTCTCTCTTGAACAGAGTAATTCGCAAGCCCAACCGGCTTCGAAGTCCGGACCTTGGAGAAAAGTAAGTTGTTCTTGTGTTGATCATCTTATTTTCCGTTGCACTCACCGTCTTGCTCTTTTAGATGCTACCTTCGAGAGATGTTAATTTCGTTGGTTACACGTACAAGAACTTTGAAATTCACCAAGATGCCCGCGTTCCTGGGATGGGTAAGTTCTCTCCAACATGTTTTCGGTCACTAAAAATTTTCTTTCTCTTGAAACCACAGCCGAGTTGAGAAAGAAGGGGAGGCCGAGGAGACCCTCGATCAAGACATTGTTTGGTACGTAGCAAATCTACGTGATATGATAATTCGTTGCTGATGGTTTTGTCTACGACTATCGCAGATCCAAACGCTGCTACTGGTACTACCAATGCCGGCAATCCTCCAGTGGGAAGTTTTATGTGCCTGGCAACGCAGTACGAGACCGCGGAAAGTCCCGAGCAATCCAGTCCTGCTCGCTCGCCAATAGCTTGATCATCAAAACTTCATCCAATTTGGATTCTCTAAGATCGCTCTCACTCGCTCGCGAGATCGCTGCTTATCTTCTTCTCGTTTCCATTCACACTGTAAATTCTCTATGATTGATTGTCGAGCTAGCGCTAAAAAGACTACCATTTTTTTCCACCTTGGACTTGATCGCTGGGGCTCCGCCCGGGGTTCGAGTCCCATTAGCTTACGTGCCACGTCACGGCCATGTCATCAGAGATACGTTTTGACTGCGACGGAGCTGCGATTGGAAGAAGCGAGCGCTCTCTCTCCAAGCAACAGTACCCTACACTCTTTCTTTTTTAGGGCTTGTGGATGGGAGGAGGAGAGGCTAGGCGCATTGTGGACCTGGTCTTGGAGCGCCGCCGTGTCGCGCTCACGGGATTCCCTGGTGCTACTGCTCATACTGGCGCTGGCTCTGCGCTCTCGATCGATCGAGCTCACCGGCGGCGCTGCATCATCGGCGCCTCGGGAATCTCCAGGTGAGGGTTACTGCTGCTCGAGCGCTACTAGGTCACGAGCATTGGTGATCTCGGAGGACAGGGTAGGAATCGCGGGGTAGCGATGAGAATAGAAGCGTAATATCGCGGCCGCTGTCCAAGAAGAGCTTGGAATGGGCGAGCCAATGTTAACCGAGAAGCTCGAGGGAGGTGAGAATGCTCCGGAGGATGGATGTAGCAGCAGTGACAATGTCCAGAAGAGATTTTGGCGGTCGGCTTCATGGTCGTCCTCGCATTCCGCGCCGCCGAGTCCCGGAAGGCCAGTTCTTCCCATGGACAAGCCTGGCACATCGTATCAGCTTCCTCTCACGCCTCGGCAACAGGGTAGCCGGAGAGGGCCAACGCTACCACCGCTGCTAACCTCTGGGAGAGTTGGGAACGACGAGGCCAGGGACTGGGCTCCTCTTACTCCACGCAGGGATATAAACCGGATGAAGAACGGGCTGGAGATCAAGCTCGACCTCGCTGCCGTGCAGCGCTGCCGGGATTCGTCCGAGCCAACGGAGATGCAAATGAAGAGGGACAAGTTTGCGTTCTTCGAGAAAGAGTGCTCGAGGGTGGCCGAGCACATCTACTTGGGGAGTGATGCTGTGGCCAGGAACCGGGAGACTTTGCTAGCCAACAAGATCACTCACGTACTCAACTGCGTGGGATTCATCTGCAAGGAGTACTTCCGGGACGACTTCAAGTACCACACTCTGTGGCTGCAAGACAGTCCCTCGGAAGACATCACCAGCATCCTCTACGACGTTTTTGACTACTTTGAGGAGGTCCGGGAGCTGGGTGGCCGGGTGTTTGTCCACTGCTGCCAAGGTGTGTCTCGATCCACAGCGCTGGTGATCGCGTACTTGATGTGGAGAGAGGGACGGAGCTTTGAGGATGCGTTCCAGGACGTGAAAGCTGCCAGGGGGATCACCAATCCGAACATGGGATTTGCGTGCCAGCTCCTCCAAGCACAGAAACGAGTCCATGCCTCTCCCGCGAGCCCGAACTCGATCCTTCGCATGTACCGGATGGCTCCACACTCGCCTTACGACGCACTGCACCTGGTTCCCAAGACCATCAACAATCCAAGCCCGACGGCGCTCGACTCAAGGGGGGCGTTTGTGGTTCACGTACCCAGTGCCATCTTCGTGTGGATCGGAAGGAAGTGCGAGAAGGAGATGGAGATCCTTGCCAAAGCGGCTGCTGGACAGGTTGTGCGATATGAGAGGGCGCAAGCTCCGATCATGTCCATATTCGAGGGTGAGGAACCTGAGGACTTCTGGGAGGCTTTCAGCAAAGGCTCGAGCAACTTGGAAGGGGGATACGATCGACTCAAGGGCGACTTGAAGCGGGTGGAAGCGTACGACCTGGACTTTGAGCTCTACCACAGAGCGTTGCAAGGAGTGGTTCCACCGTCTGGTGCCGTGGTAACTCACATACCGGCAAGGGTCAGTGGCTGGAGCAGGCTGAGGAAGAAGTTCTTCTCGGGATCCGTCAAGGAAAAGGTGGCGGCTATCAAGGAGTCGGGGTGTACAAGGAGCGGCTCTCCGCATTCTCCACTCTCGGAAACCTCTACACCATCATCGTCGCCCCCAGCCTCGGGCTGCCCGTCTCCGTCTTACTTCTTCTCGGCATCGCCAACTCCTTCGCCGGCTTCGTCCTACTCGTGGTCTCCAGCCTCCTCGGACGAGTCATCGGCCTCGAGTCGCTACACTTCTCCGGCTCCTTCTCCACTGCGGTTCCCGTCGGCCGCGCCATCGGGGAAACCATCGTCCGTGTCGCTGGCAGAGCGTAGGGGAGGGATGCCTCCATCGCTCTTTCTCGGCAGCATGGTCGAGGAGCCGCCTCCAACTCCGAGGTTTGGAAAGACCTTCAGCTTTAAGTCGGATTCCGACGCAAGCGCTGGCTTGGACGCTTCCGCCACTCCAAGTCCAGACAGTGACCGGGCGATGGAGATTGACAACAACGGGGATAAGAAGAGGAGGATTTACGAGTGGCCCCGGCTCAAGAACGTCGACTTGTCCGGCAGGCACGACTTGGATTCCAGCAGCGTCTACATTCTAGTGAACCGAGTCACGGGGAGAGACGCTGGCGACTTGTTCATCTGGGTGGGAAGCAAGGCTGGGATTTGCATTGACGGCGTTGGTTCTCCCTGCCTGGACGAGGCTGGAGGTCCAAACTGGGAGCAAATTGGAGCTGGCTTCCTCAAGCGCATGGACATTCACAGTGACAAGCCTGCCAGTGTAAGTTTTTATCTTTCGTTCGTTTCGTTCTTCTGGAGTGATGGATTTTCGCTCCTTGCAGGTAATCAAAGAAGGCGAGGAACCAGAAGAGCTCTGGGAGAAGTTTTTCTCGTTGTGACAACCTTTTGAAGCGAGCAGCAGCGTATCCTGTTTGGTAGATGCTGCTTTGCTCGGGGGTGGCTGACAACACAAGGCACGCGTCATTCTTTTAGTCAGGTTTCCTGGCTTCTTAAAAGTGGTTTTCCTTCTTTTTTCCTTCTATAAAAAACTCATTTTCAGCTCCAATCTGTTCAGATAGTAGCGGTCTCTGGCGATCACGATAGCATGAGGATCGATCGAGAGAACCAAGGAGGTGAATGGAACTGAGTTTTTGGTGTACTGACGTTACTCCTTCCAGCCTCGCCATTACCTTGCTGTGGCTAGGCGGCGATTAGATTGCTACGAACCAAGTACTCTCTAAGAAACGAGGCTATGATCTTGAGGGTAACTCTCGGAAGTTCAAGAAAAAATTGGTTTGGAACAAAAGAATGAAGATCACATCTTCTTGGTTGCGCGGAAAAGTCCCCACTTCTGGTGGCCTTGGCCGCATCGCACCAGTTTGGACTTCCAGCCTTGGACAATATCCTCGTAGTCTTCCTGGATCATCACACACAGAGATCATGTAAACAAGCTTTCAACTTTAACATCAACGAGAAACCTTGTCACTTGCCTCTGAAAAGTCTTGCAAGAAGCTTTTCTTGTTTCGCTCCACAGTATCCAGCTCCTTGGTCAGGATGCGCACAAACTAAAGCAAAAAGGAAGCTAAGAACACGACACAAAACTCTTTTTTACCTGGTCTGTGCGATCCTCTGCCACGACATCCACAAAACCAGCGTCTCTCAACATCTGTTCCGAAACAGTGACGTCGTGAATATGAATCACCAAAGGAAGAACAGGAGCGTAGAGTGGAGTTACCTGGCCATAGTGATCCACGTCGTGAAGATCATAGCCTCGTTTCTTGATGTACTCGAGAAACTCGGCAGAGACTTCGTCTCTCGATCGACAGTAGTCCGTGATGAGAAGTTTGCCCCCGGGCTTTAACCACGAAAGCAGCCTCGCGAACAAGGCTGGTTTATCCTGGAAGCATGGAGAAGAACACCACTCAGAAACAAAGAAAAAAACGGAAAAGCAAAGCCGCGAGATGGAAGCGAGAAGTAAGAGTTACCTGGATATGGAGGATGGTGTCTCGGCTGTAGATGACGTCGAAGCTCTCGGCGGGGAAGTTCTTCTCGGTGCAATCCGCGACTTCAAACTCGACAAAGCACTTGCGTCCGATGGAGCGCTCCAGAGCGATGGACACCATGTTTACCGAGAGATCGATGCCAACGACTTGGACGTCGAAGTCCTCGGCCATGTAGAAATCACCGCCCCCGATGCCGCAGCCAACGTCGAGCACCTTTTGCCCGGCCTCGAGCTTGAGACTCTCTACAAATTCTTTGGTTGTTTCTGTGTCAACACAGCCGAAGAGGATGTGAGGTAGAGCAAAGAAAAATCTGTGTGTTGTAGCTTCTTCGAACTTAGAAAGATGGAGAGATGGGAAAGAAAACGTCAGGAGATGGAAAACGTTTGGAGCGAAAGGACCAAAGCTTACCGAGTCCTCCAGTGCTTACGAAACCTTCGCCAAATATCCGCTCGTAGCGAAGGATGCCGCGCTGTGTGTACTGGACGTTATCCAAAAACTGCTGAAACTTCAAGCCATCAGGCCCCGTGCACTTGATCTTCTTCCACATCCAGCAGATCTACACGAAAAGAGAGAACGCTCCGCGTTTGTATAGCAGTGAAAACGAAGCGAAAGTTGTACCTGGTTCTGGTTCCTCTTGTTCTTGACGTAGGCCGAGACGCACTTGAACAAGACGAGCTGCAGCTTGGAGTAGCTTCCATCCTCCTCTGCGATGTAGCACTCCTCAAAGATCTGGACAAAGTTGATGAGAAAAGAATCTAAAGTCGGGTGTCTACTCGAAGTTTTTTCATCTCTACCTTGTTGTAGAAGCGGGGCTCCCGGTAATGCGTGGGATTGTTCTTGCGCTTGTGATCTCCAGACTGGTGGAAGCACGACTCCCGGAAGAAAATAGAACCCCCGCGTTTGAGCCAAAAGATCATCTTCTTGGTGAGCGCCGTCACCTGTGGTTGTAAGATAGATTTTTAGCTCGAGGAAGAAATGAAAAAATGGAGGAGACCAACCTCATCGTCGGAGAGATACATGAGTAGCCAATTGGAAAAGATGAGATCCTTGGAGGAGCGAGGAAAAGTGAGGCTGGGGGAAGTAACGTCGGCACACAGAAACTCGACGTTCCTGTGGCATCCATTCACCTCCTTGTTCTACAAAAACAAAAAAAGAGAGAAAGATCTTCCTTAGTCACCGAGAAGAAGAAGAAGAAAAGATCTTGTCTAGCGACGAGAAACAATCGAGAAGAAGACGCAAAAGATCTTGTCTAGAATCAGCAAGGAAAGAGAAAAAACTCAAAGAGAAAGAGGAAGAAACTAACCTTGTCAATGACCGACTGGACGAAATCCATGGCGACAACATGCTTGGCAGACTTTGCCAAGTCGCCAGTGAATCGCCCAATGCCGGCCCCAAGCTCCACCACGCTGATCCCCTCCAGAGGAGGAAGCATTGACAGGATCTGGAAGAAACCAAAGAAAAAATCGAGAGATAGTTTCCCTTCTTTCTCGCTCTTTCGTTCTTCTTCCATACCTCGGGACGCTCCTCTTGATCGAGCTTCGCCGCCTGGCTGTCGAGCAGCATTTCCTCCACGGTCAGCGCGGTGGAGTGCTCCTTCCAGTAGCTCAGCTGGGCATCGCGCTCGGCTAGAAAACAGGACCACAATCAAACCAATTCAAGAAACCACCAAGGGAGGAATCATCGCTGGATCGACTCCATGGGCGCTAGAATCGACCGATCGCTTACTCGAAAGAATGGGGGCCGCCATGATCGCGATTCGCGTCTGGAAATCCTCTCTCGCCGATGATCCAACCGAGTGTTACCTACATGCACGAGTAAATTTTAGCGCAAACCCTCTCTTGTTTTTATAGCAAGAAAACAAAAGCGCAGTAGCTCAGATGTCGCGGATCAAGCTTAGGAAATGGGACATTATTGGCGATCGCACAATCATCAAAGAAATAGGAAAGAGAGAAAAGAAGAAAAGCTTCCTTCCACCGCCAACTTGACACGCGCTCGGATCTCCAAACAAATTGCCACCAAAGAGAGAGAGCGAGAGAAAAGTTTCAGACAAGGATCAAACACGCGTCCCTTCACAATCGCGAAAAACACTTTTTTTTTTTCTGCGAGTCAGATCCAGGTGGGCCAAAACACTCAAGATTCAGATTCAGATTCACTGCTCAAACAGCAAAAATGTTCAGAAAACAATCGTCAAAAAAAAAAGAGTTACTCATTTTCTTCGATTCAGATTCAGATTCAGTGCCCAAACAACAAAAAAGTTCAGAAAAAAATCGTGAAAAAAAAGGAGTTACTCATTCCATTCGATTCAGATTCAAATTCAGTGCCCAAGAACAAAAACAAAAATCGTCAAAAAACAAATGCTACTCATTTTCTTCGCCCAAAGTTCTAATATATATTTTTTCCTCAGCTCGTATCTACATAGAAACCTTTCCAATTTATAAAGACCAAAAAACCCAAAAAAGAGTGATTTTTTTTCTTAGCGGTAAGGAAAGAAAGATTGCGACTTGCGTACCAGTGGCCATGTACAATTGCTGATGTCGCAGAGCACTCACTTCCTTTCATCGTCGTCTCTCCACAACCTGTGTATGAACTCTTCTCTATCTCCACAGCTTCACGCATTTATCGTGGCTGGCTGACGCAACCATGCCCGTCGCTGGCGACTGTGCCAAGGCCGCAATCAGGCCCTGGTGCGCAGGGATTGTCATGCTTTTGTTCTCGACCATGTTCCACAGCTCCAGAGACTGCGAGACAGCGAAACGTTTACACAACTTTCGAAGAGATTTGTCGCTTTCCCTACCTCGTAGCAGCCGATGATCAGTAGCGACGGATAGCTCGGGTGGAAGACACAGGAATGGAATTTGTTCCCGTTCGAGCATAGCTCGTGAACGCATTCTCCATCGCCACCGGAGCGGAGAGTCCAGACTCGGACTGAGTCCTCGCTGACGGAAGCCAAGTAGTCACCGTTTTGATCCCAGCATACGGAATGCACTGGCTTTGTGTGCCTCTGGAAGACGGACAGACTCGGTGGTTTGGAAAAAGCTCGTATTGATTCGATTACCTGAAGAGAATGCCTGCACGTCTCGGCATCGACATCGAAGATAGAAACTACGTTCTCGGCGGCGGCAGCAAGAAGCCTGCCATGACGCGGTTGAAACCGCATTTGAGTCACGCCACCCTGTGAAGATCGACAAAAACCAGTCAACAAAACTCTCAAAGGTAAGAGCTATTCACCTTGAAGACTTTGGTGCAGATGCCCTGGCTTACACTCCAGTACCTGATCTCGCTATCACCGTCGCACGAACACAAGAGGTCTTCGTTCGCTGGATGGAAATCTAAGGACATGACCGATGTTTGATGGCCAGTAAAAGTGCGCAAGGAATAGCTTGGCTGCGCGAAAATGAACCAAGTCATTGCCAAGAGATACGAAGAATTTAAGAACTCACATTGTCTGCATCCCATACTCGTACAGTCTTGTCGAAGGATGATGTCGCTAACCGCGTCGAATTTGGACTAAACCGAACATCGGTTATCAAATACGAGTGTTCTTCCAATGTACTCCGGAGTTTTAGCGTGTCCATGTTCCAGAGCACGGCCTGCATTGTAAGAGCTCAGAAAAGAAAACTCGCAAATGTGAAGCTCACCTTCTTTTCATGGCCAGCACTGGCCAATAGCTTTCCACTCGAAGAGAAATGGCAGCACACAACTTTATTTGTACTGGCACGAAGACAGCCCACCGAGTTGAACGTAAATTCTGCTACAAATAAAACCTTCTAAAAAAAAAGAACTGCAAGACACACGAAACTCACCTTTGGACGCGTCGACATTAGGACTCGGCTTCGTACTGCTAAAGAGACCATCTCGCGGATCGGTTTCCTCGTGAGATAAAAAGGACTCAACGTTGTCATCCAATCCATCCTCGAGCCTGTCAATATCAGCCTGGAGCAAACTATTAATATTGAGGTCCTCGACAAAAACAGCTAAAAAGCCACAATTACCAGTTGATTAGAGGGTGACGTCAATGTACCGTGACCTTCTGATCCATACATCATCAAGGATTTAGAAATGCTGCTACTTTGATGCATCGGGCCACCCATAGACATAACGTCCCCAGGTGTATGAGTTGATGGTGTAGAAGGCGAGTTTGGAGATCGACCTGCGGTGTTTCCAGTTCCAGTGCTATTAGCCGGGCCAGAGGACGATGCCGGTTGCTTTCTCTTTCTTCCACTTTGGCTCCGAGTTCCAGTCTAAAATATATTCTTTGTGAGATATCCATATAAAATACAATCTCAAAATCAGTACAAACCTTCGCTGTACCGGTGCTGTTGTTACTGCGGCTCGGTTCAATTGAACCATAGATTTGTATGGCTGCATCAGCTCCAGTTTGCTGCGGCTGCTGTGGAGTAGCTTGTTGAGGATTATTTTGCTGCATATTTAACTTACTGTTCTGCTGCTGCATTACCTTCATCTGAAAAAGAACACAACAAAAAGAAAGAAAAAATGAGCGAAACGGTTAGTACACACTAGTTCTCAAAAGCGAATAAAATCAAGACCGGACCGTGCTAGTTAGACATCGTCTCAGGCATCTCTAAGGGGATTACCATATAAAAGACGAAACTATCTCATCGTACTCTCCGGCATCTGCAAAAGGACAACTCAGGAGACTCAACCGGGTATTTTTCGCATAGCAATCATCATCAGTTAGCGTGTAAGTGTCGGTGTTAGTAGTTACAAACCTTCATTAGAAGCTCCTGGTCTTGAGATGTTGCACGCGACAGAGGTGATGCAGCTTGCAAGGGAGAACCAATAACCGCGGCTGCCGGATCGTTGAAAACATTCGCTTGTCCTTCTTTTCCATTCCTGTTGTTGAGTAGCATTTTGAACCGCCGAGGATCTACATCAGCTAGTGCTGATGAGGGGATGCTGCCTTGAGGCTGAGCCTGAAAAAGTAGCTGCTGTTGATGAGGAGTCAATGCATGTAATTGCTGGTAAGCGTGTGAGGACGACTGTAGAAACGGTTTCTGCTGCTGGATCAAGCGTTGATCCATGCCCTGCTACGAGAAAAAGCATTAATAAATTGCGACGAAAATAGAAACAGAAAACCACTTACAGCCAAAGACGGCCAGCTCTTCTGTACAAGTAAATTTGAGGATTGATTTGTGTTCGCGCCTGGTGCTAATATACCGCCTTTCATATTGAATAATGCGGGATCAGTTGCTGGTGATCTTTGATTTAATAAATGAACATCACTTTTATTATCCTGCATTATAGAAAAGATTTGTAGAACCTGTAGAACAAAAGAACCATGGAGTAAATACCTGAAGTGCTTGTTGCTGACGAGCCTGAATGCCAGCTGACCTGCGCAAGAGAAGTAAATAAAAGTTAAAGGTCGTAAAGAAAATGCAACATCATCCTACACACCCTGGAGGAGCAACTGAAGGCTTGATATCTGGGTTTGGATCCAGTGACGTATCTCCATACCTCTGCCAAAACAAAGAAATAAATTCAGCCTTAAGATAGAAACAAACGTCTGCTAGCACACCTTCAAAGATGGCTCATCTTGCTTGAGCTTCTCCTCGTAGAGCTTTGCAGCCATAACATTAGCCGTCGGCGTGGCTTGACGAAGAAGAGCTTCCGAAGGACTGCTCATCAATGGCCTTTGCTGCTGTTGAGCTTGCTGCTGCTGATGATGCTGCTGTTGGTGCTGTTGAGCTTGCTGCTGCTGTTGTTGCTGCTGCTGCTGCTGCTGCCTGAGAAGCTGCATTTGATGGAGAGTTTGAGGCTGTTGTTGCTCGCGAGCTTTCAGTTTCTGGGTCTAAAAGACATTCACTATATCAGCTCCTCGAGAACAAAGGAAAAAAAAAAACAAAAAGAGGGTTTGATCCAACCTCGATGTAAGCCGCTGCCACCTCCGAGTGCTTCTCATTCGTGCGAGCAATGAAGATATCCCAAAACACGGACCACCACTCGAACAAAAATCCCCCGGGTGCATCGATAGCTACAAAGTTCCAAAGAAAAAAGGATCACTCGTGACTCCACCCAATCAATCGAGATGACAAACTTACCGACGGGATCGGACGACACTTTTCCTTCCGTGAAAAAAGCCTTTGCCGAGTTCTGCAAGTTCCTCTTCGTGAGATAATCATGGATGTACACGTCCAGCCTAAAATCCAAGCGTAAGAAACACGATCATCGATCATTTCATCAAGAACCCAGATCACGATAGCGCGAGCTGGAATCACCGGCATTAGCGGCAGCAGCAGTAACTTACATCTTATCCGCCTCCCAGTTGCTCTGCGCCATGGCTTGTAGCACCGAATTGGCGCACGAGCAAGGCGCCGATCGATCAGAAGCTACTGTCGCCAAATGCCAGCCGAAATTTCGCCAGCGCCTACCCTAGCTAGTGCGAGAATGCCGCGCGCCCTCGTCCGCCATAGCCGCGAGCTCACTCACTCTCCGAAGAATGCGAGTGTTGGAGATGCCGAACCTGGCAACCGACCCACTCCGAGCCTAGCTCGCCATCGGGGACGTCGAAGTCGTGTCGAATCTGACGGCTGTGGAAGCTTAACCGACAGCTGGAAGCATAACCAATTGTAAATTTCCACGTGGACAGGACAGAATGTACTTGGAATGTTCTTGGGCCACGTTAAACCCAAAACCTTCCCCGGCACGCATATTCGCAATCTTCGTACACATCTTATTTATCAAAAATTTGGCCTAAGACAGGACATGAATCTTCCAAAATAATATCTTCTTTGTGTCGTTCACTTCTTTGTAAGATTTCTTGTGTCTCGACCATAAAAATCATGTTTTCTTCAGTCTCGAAACTCGTCCATAAACCTTTGGTGGAAGCTCGTCAAGCGAGTGATCAAGGCTGGCATCTTTTCCTCGGCCGGAAGAATAGTGCATCTGATGTGCCAAGTTCCGGGAACCTGAGAAAACGAAGTATAGATAAGCTCGGTTCTCGAGAAACCAAAACAATGTAGCTGGAAACTTACTTGACCGAATCCTGAGCCAGGAACGACGACAATGCCAGTTGCATCGAGTAATCTCCGAGCGTAAAACGTATCAGCAGCCATGGAGACCGCTGCTGCAGCCTTGAGAGCTCTCTCCGGTAAATGGAGCCGAGGAAACAAGTACATCGCGCCCTCGGCCTGGTTGCAACTGACGCCTTCTAGCTTATTAAATCCTTCGGCCAGCAGCTGCAAGAGGAGGGACTTAGTCTCGGGCTGAGCAGGAAAAAAAAAAGGAAAACACGGCGAGATCGTCGTCTTTCTGACCTTGGCGCGTCTCGCAAGTGAAGCCAATATGCCATCACGCTCTCGGACGTAGTCTTCATAAGATTCGTCGCCGGCCTGCATGTTGACAGCATTCTTCAGCTAGAGAAAAACAAAAAACCAGAAGAGGCTTGCTGATACCTTTGGCGGATTCGAAACCAGGCTCATTAGAATTTGACCGGAAATATTTGAGCAAAGATTCACAGACGCGATCTTGTAGATTTGTTCCTTGACGTCTTTGTCCACTCCCGTAACTTCCATGTAGCCCCCTCTTCTTCCGCATTCACCGTAATAACCTGTGTGTCAGAACTAGAGATCATCAGATTCCCAGAGAACAAAAAAAGCTCCCAGTGTATGCAACTCACCTTTTGAAACCGAATGGAAGGATACTATGCTGAGATCGTTTTCTCCTAGTCCCATACTTCGCGCAACTTTCTTGAATGATTGGAACTTTTTACCTTCAGCATAGATGTTCTCTTGATACACCTGCATAAAAGAAAATGTCAGCGCACCTTCTAACAAAGATGCAAACTAGAAAGCGCTTGGTGAACTTTGGGAAAGTTATCACCACGCACAAACCTAAGCTGTCTTTAATGCACCTCATCAGCAAGTAACAAAAGCCGCTCGTCCTTGCAAAACTGAATAATTTTTTTCTGGTTTTCTTCCGACAGGACCTGGAAAAACAACGCAAAGGATTAATAACGACTTAAAATTGCGTGGAGCACTATCGGCAATGAGGAAACACCTGACCAGTCGGATTCCCAGGATTGATGACTACAAGAGCTCGAACATTGATCCCAGAACCCCTGGCTTTCTGGATTTGCTGTTGAAGTTCCTGCACTTCAAGACCCCAACCTGCGCTCTCATTCAAATAGTAAGGAACCTGCGCAAAAATGTAAGTTTTCTGCGAAGCAAAACCTCCGAAAGCGTACCAAGCTTCCTCCATGGAGTGTCATGGATGCCGAGTACAAGGGATATTGCGGTATAGGACACATGATCCCGTCCTTTTCCGAGCTTATAAGTAGCTGCATCATCATATGCACCTAAATAGCGCAAAACTCACTTAGTTTAAAGCTCAAAGCTCAATGCGAAGTAAACTGCTTACTGCAACACTCGCTCCATCTGTAAGGTATAAATCCTCCGCTTTGGCCGGATATCCATCACGACGTGCAATGGCTGCTGCAATTTCTTCACGGCAATATTGTAGACCCTGTAGCAATGTCAGGACCACTCAAGTTGAGAGTGTAACTTTGCAGTACGCACCTGGCTGTGGCTGTAAGCACCAGTAGCCTTTCCAGGAATTTTATCTATGATCTTCCAGGCTCTTGCTATAGCATCAGCACTGCGGAAAGAACGCTCCTGTTAAAAAAAGCCGGAAACTTGAGTACTTCTTACCTGAAAAGAGCATGAGTTTCAGCTTTATCGAGTAGCGAAGGGTTGTCACACAAAGCAACCACCTGAGATACGAACAAAACCAAGCATTTATACCGAGGCCCGGAAAAAGAGAAGAGACTTGCGAGTAAAAACACTTGCCTCTCGAAAAAAAGTGATTGGTACTTGGCCTAGAGATTGTGGATTCCCAATATTGCAGTAGATAATCTGCACACAAACGACGACAGTGAGAAAACATTCCACAAAACCAAGGCGTTTTTCTCACCTCCTCGAATGGTAGCGACGATGGTTTCGTGATTAGTTCCTGTTCCAGGAGCTGGAAAACATGCCACAAGTCAACAACGTGAACAGGAAAGATTCCAGATCAAAATAGAGAAGAGAAACAAAAAGAGGGGCAGCACCTGTGCTCGCATTACAATCTCTCCTCGGACAGCATACTCGCATTTCGTCACCTGGACAAGAGAGAATTCAATCAAGCTACAAGCATCGACGATAGATTTTACCTTGGGATTGACATTCCCAATGGTGAGCGGCGACAACCACGTCATGGTGGAGAGCTTCCGGATCCCTGCACACCCGCCCTTGCTTGCCTCCTCCTCCACAACCTCCGCTGTAGCGATTGCAGCGGCGGAGAGCGATCTGGATTGATGATCCATGGAGCTGCCGACGCAGGCCCCGATGCTGCCTCTGCTTCGCCTCGCCGCGGCCACCGCGAATCTCCGGAGCATCGCGAAAGCTTTTAAACCCTAGCCAAGCCCCCCCCTAGGGTTTGCCGGCCACCAGGTTGCTTCGTTGCCACCTTCCTCAATGGCCAGCACATTGGTCAAAGTCATACGCCTCCAGTTCTTTGACCGGACCGGCTCATCACGTCCATAGAGAATTCCTTGACAACCATCTCAACCTTACAAAAATTTGATCATCACATATGCCCTGTCTGGGCATATCCCAGTCCACTTATAGTGGCGGCCAAGCCATGGACAGTAAAAATCAAAAGAAATCGTTGAATAGCGATAGAAGACGCGAAAGACTCGCTCCAATCGAAGCGTTGAAAGAAGCGCTACTACATTGACAATGCTGCACACGAAAGCGTTACAGTGACATTACTTCTTTGTGTCGAAAAAATCGCTCCACGAAAGCGTCGAAACACCACCATAGACAATACTTTCCTCGACCTTTAAAGATTTCTGGCACTGTTCTCAAAGACTTCCAAGAAGAGTTACTTAGAAGAACTAAGGAAGCTACTTACAGGAAGTGCTATAGCGTTTAGCATTTTGTCAAGCCGATGGCTGAAAGAGCTGCTGCGGTGCCTCGTGTGATTCTGAGAAGCTGTGCCTCAACGTATGTCCGCGGTCCTGTCTCGTGTCCATGAGGTTCTTGATCGAAGTAGCACACTTCCAGGCAAGAACATCGGAGTTGCACTCCGTGGCTACAGACAAGAGTTTAATCCAGTTATCTGCAAAAAACAAGCGAAAAAACAAAATAACGAAACCAATCAATGAACGAAAACATCGTACCAGGAGTGGCGACTATGGCAGCTTCAGACCGCAACTTAAGTACATCGACACCATACTGAAAGAAAAACAAAAGCACAGAAGAACTGTCAATCGATCGGTTACTAGATAGTGTAATTACCTTGTGAGCAGCCACGAACAGATCAATACCTCGCTGCTCTATCAAGGATGCATCCAAATGACCCGTGTAAAGGAACTCGACCATCGCTTTCACAATGTTGAAGGATGCATCTTTCATGTCGATCCTGGAGGAGTTGCTTTCGATGTTAAGTTTCAATATCTGGAAGATAAAACAGCGATATTAGCTCTGTGAAGCTTCAGTTCATCACCAGGAGCTCACCTTGGATGCGCCAGACAAAAGAAGTTTTAATGCTTCGATATGCCTCCCTTCTGCCCAAAGCTCGATCGTCTCATGTTTTCCGCTATGAAACACGCTCTTCCAGTTTTTTTGTATGATTTCTGGAATGGCGTTCTCATGAACCGTAGGTTCTTTCACATTGTTAGCAACGTAGTGTCTAATGGTTGCTTCCGCCAGTAGCTTGAGCATCGAGTCCCAGTGACGATACTCCCATCCTACGTAAAAGTCAGTCCCAACCATAAACAAAGTGAATCCATCCATACCTTTCAGATAGAGCGACGACTTGAGCTCCAACACGACCAACAATGGTGGTTTTTGATGAAAATCTACTTTCCTTGTTTCCAAAACACCTGTGTGCTTGACGTCGTGACGGATGATAGAAATCCGATGGGTGGCTGGAGTACCAGCAGCCTTGGCACAAACACTCGCTCCATGCTTGATAAGAAGGTCAACCATTTCCAAGTTCCGAGATTGCTCGTATTTGTACACTGCTAGATGCAATGCAGTCATTCCCTGGACAATCCAATCCAAGTTGCGATGAACAGGACGAACAAACAAAAAAACAGTGAAAGAAAATCTCACATCATCATTGTAGGCATTGACATCCAGCTTCCTGTTCTTAAGCAACCCTTCCAAGGCCGTGACATTCCCATCCTCTACGCAGCGAAAGAATGTGGCTTGATCCAGCCGCAGATCATGCCCTGCATCATCCGACAGTCCTACAACTTCTACCGAGGGCTTCACCTGATCGAGACGAGGACTCGCAGCACTGGCGCTCGATCTTGGGGAAGAAGCCGCCGCCCCAGCCGATAGCAAAGATTCTTTCCCAAGCGACCCCGACAAATCCACGGACTCCAAAGATTCCAGCTTCGGCGGGAGCTCCTGAGGATCCGCGATCGGTAGCGCTTGATCTCCTTCCAAGAGCCTTGGCACCGGCTCCAGGCGCTCGTCCGCCATTGCCACGCCGTACAACGAAGCCCTCGCAAATATGAAATGCCAAGGGTTTATGCTAGACATTCCGTAACGTAAATCTTTCGATCCAACGGCCATCGGGCAGCCAATCCGACGGTTAATACGAGGGATATTCTGCTTTTAGTGGATAGAATGTATTTCAAACGTTGACAAAGATGTGTCCGTACAGGCTTCGCTCAAATTATGTTCCATTTTAGGGTCTTTCTTTCGCGTGATTCCCCCGCATTGAGATGCTTCAAGAAGGGCGGCGATGGCGATCACTGGCGCCGGGAGTGAAGCCGGGCGATCGATCGATCTGGTATGTGCTCGTCGCTCGCTCGGATCTTTCTTCGGCGAATTTAATTCCCTCTCTCCAGGTTCTTGGAGCATCTGAGAGGGATATTTTAGGCGATTTCCGCCGCGTTAGCTGCTTCTTAGGCGACGAGACGATGAATTCTTGGAGGATTCTTTAGTTCTTCGTTAGCAATCTTGCAGGTTTTGGTAGCAAAGATGAGCACGGCAGTGCATGGCACCAACAAGAACCCTCCTAAGCGCGGGCCTTCTCTCTCGAGAAAAAAGACGCCACCGGAGAATGGCGGCAGCGCTCTGCAAAAATCGCGCAGTGGCAGTGGCGGGATGATCTCGTGAGTTCGTTATTTTTTTCTTTCTTATCCACTTTCCCGACACTAAACTTGTTTTTAAAGATCGGGTGGGACAGCGGAACGCACAGTGAAAAAGCTGAGACTTTCCAAGGCCTTGACTGTTCCCGATGGAACATCGGTCGCGGATGCATGCAAGCGAATGGCGAATCGCAGGGTTGACGCTGCTTTGCTTACGAATTCGAGTGCTCTTCTTTGTGGAATCATCACTGATAAGGTAGCGCTAGATAAATAACTTTAGCTTGTATTCCTAACTTTCGAACTTGTGTGTTTAGGACGTCGCAACTCGAGTGATTGCTGAAGGCTTGAGACCCGAAGATACTCCCGTTTCGAAAGTGATGACACGGAATCCTACCTTTGTTATGAGCGATTCTTTGGCGGTGGACGCACTTCAAAAAATGGTTCAGGGTATGTTGATTTGCTGTTTCATCCTTGTATCTGATCTAGAGATTATCGGTTGTTTTACAGGAAAGTTCAGACACTTGCCTGTCGTAGACAATGGCGAGGTGATTGCACTTTTAGACATCACGAAGTGCCTGTATGACGCTATAGTGCGCATGGAGCGGTCTGCATTGAAGGGTAACGCGATTGCAGCAGCTGTGGAGGACGTTGAACGTCAATGGGGAAACACGTTTTCTGGTAAGAAATGTCCCAGCATAAACAGAGTTCTAATTGAAATATTCTTGCAGGGCAGTCAAATTTCGTTGAGACATTGAAAGAGAGAATGTTTAGGCCGACGTTAGGAACACTAGTTAATGAGAATACGAAGTAAGACAACTAGTTGTTAGCGAGATTACTTTTAACGCATCTACCTTTTCAGAGTAGCCACTGTTGCGCCCGGTGATAGCGTTTTTACTGCGACAAAGAAGATGCGTGAATTGAAGGTTAACTCCGTAGTAGTAACTGTTGGAAACAAGCCTGTGGGTATTCTCACGTAAGTCAGCCTTTTTTCATACTTTTTCCTCATCAATAATTCGAGCAGATCCAAGGACGTGTTAATGCGAGTAGTTGCAGTTGGTGTTGCTGCTGATATACCAGTTGAAAAGGTACAGGCATCGAGATTGCAGTTGAAAGCTTACTACTTTTGTAATGTCTGTTTTCTGCCAGATTATGACGACAAATCCAGAATGTGCAAACTTGGAAATGACGATAGTGGACGCCCTCCATACTATGCACGATGGCAAATTTCTCCATTTGCCAGTGATAAATAAAGGTTGGCTTGGTGCTTCAGCTTTCTGTTTTCTTATCGTCTTTTGTTTTCAGATGGTCATGTTGTATCTTGTGTTGACGTTCTTCATATTACGCATTCAGCTTTCGCAACGGTCAGTTTTGAAGTAAAGCGTTTACGAAAAACTTCATATCGTGTTGTTTGGTCTTTAGGTTGGCTCTACTCCAGGACTAGGGGATGGAGGAATGATGCAAAAATTCTGGGATTCAGCTTTTGGACTAGAACAGTCTACCGAAGACGACGATGATTCCAGAAGGTAAAACTCTGAATTTGCTACTTTTATTACTTAACATGCTTGCGGCCAGTGATGTTTCAGCTAGACTGCATCTTCATGCTGAGGGAGGAAAGGGTTCAGCAAACACATTTTCATTTAAGCTAGAAGACAAGAAGGGCCGAGTCCATCGGTTCCAATGCGGCGAGTGATTTTTCTTCTTTTTTTTTTTATTTTGCAATTCGTGACTGAGGGCTATTTTTCAGGCTCTGAAACTCTAGTCGATTTGGTTGCCGCCATAAAGAACCGAGTGGGGATAGATGTTCCACAAATACTGGTATTTATCATTTACATTTTCTGTGCGACGCTTTGTTTACTTTTGGTTGGGGCTTCCAGTACGAAGACGACGAAGGGGATAGGGTGTTACTCGCTACGGACAGCGATCTTGTAGATGCACTGCGATTTGCTAAAGTCTCGGGCTCAAAGGTAATGCGTTTGAACCTTACCTGCAATTTAAAAACCTATTAAATGTTCATTTGCAGGGCTTGCGGTTGTTCCTGGACGAGTCGACCGAGAGCCCCACTGCCGTAACAAAAAAGAAAACTCCCAGACCAGCTGGTAGGGTACCATCGTCCTTCGACTTCGCATTCAAAGAGAGCTGGCCTGCGTCTACGACGACGGCAACTATTGCTGCGGGTGCAGCTATGGTGGTTGGATTCAGTCTCCTGGCATACCTGAGAAGGTCCAACCCGTAAGTAGCATCAGAAAAACATCGAATAAGTTGATCAACTTCTTCCTCTTCGCATAAAAAGCTCTAAAGGAAGGCTGGGCAACGTAAAGGTTTAAGCTGTGCCATAGAACTTTGTAGTTCTGACCGAGTTTTTCTTGCGGCTTGTGGTGCAGAGAAGCTCTGCTCACGAAAACGAAGTCGTTGATATCACACCTCAAACCGAAGCAACGGCAGCGCATAAGATTTGTTTGGCTGTCCGATGATAAGTTCCCTTAACTTACATGCTTTGGATTCACTACTCTGTTGTTAGATGATATGGAATTCAAAGCTGTGGCAGAAAGAACAATCGAGAAAAGGAGGCGTTGGTGGAAATCTGATGAAGAACAAGCCAACTTTCTTTCTGGTGTCCGAATTCCAGGAAGCGTAGAGCTCGCAGAGCGCGAAAGTTTGGATAGATCAACAATGCCAACCGCATTACGAGGGGGCGTACGTATTTTCATACGTTTGAGACGAGCGTCACAGCTGGCCCCCTGGCCAGAATAGCGAGGCGCCAAAAAAGAATAAAATGAAAGGGAGATCGCACAAATCAATGCGCTATGGCATCTTCCTTGCTCGCCACCCGGATAAAGTATGAAGAGATTCCGGAATCTTCGCATTTCGAAACGGGCGACGAGATGGACCGCTGGGATTCGCACTACGCTGCCATGATTGCCAGATCTTTCCCATGCTACGTAGAATTGGCCACGAGATGGACGGCCGGGATTTGGTAGGCGCTCACTATGATTGCCAGGTTATTCCAAGCATTGGGAAATTTTCTCCCCTACCTGGCACAACGAGAAATGGTGGTAGGTGAAACCTTGTGTGAGACAAAGCTTCACCTAAACCATTTAAACCGGGCAATGTGACTTTTCTTTACTTTTCACCGCAGTGAAAAAGAGAATTATCCGCCAGGGTTTATGTTAATGTGATCCCTACTTCCAGTTCTTTGGCTTGTTTTGCTGCGCCTTGGCGGAGGCGGGGGAAGAGGCAACGAGGCGATCGCTCGATGGATAATCGCTGATCTGCCAGTGTCGCGGTGAAATTTCCGGCTCTCGTTTGCTAGCGCCTCGATTCCAGGTGATTTTGGAGCTCCGGTTTGGTTCTTGGGAGTTATTTTCGATGATGAATCCATCGCTCTCCCTGGATTTCGTGAAATTCATGGATTCTCTCTCTCTCTCTCTCTCTCCCTGGATTTCTCGCTGTGCGGATGGTCGTTTCCCCTTTGCCTGGCTGATTTCTCGACTTTTCTTTGGTGGTTCAGGGGAAGAGAAATGGGAATCAAATGGCTCGAGTACACACCAGTGGAGCGAATGAGCACGAAAGAAGATAGCGATGTCGAATATCTATACGTGGAAGTTAAAGGTGAGGATAGTTTCCATGAAATTTCTTTTGTAAAAGTGCTTGATTGACCTGGTGTCGACCACCGTGTGAACCAGCTCCACGCATGGCTGGCTTGACTCTCAAATGCTTTACCTGGATGATGGAGTCCACCATTGGAACTTTTTTTCTAAAACCAAAGCTTAAGAGGGACAATCTTATCACAAAGGTTAGTGTTCATAGTTTGTCTTGCTCAATGTGTCGACATTGTTTATGGCAGACATTTGTGCAATCCCGGTATGATGAGCCTCCCATGTTTCAGCCGCATTTCTCATTGCCAGGTAGTTTTTTTGTGAGATCATATAACCTGAATTGGTATTTAGATAGAGCATTTACTTTACAGAACCGGAGGATGGTGTGCTGACGCTTGACTCGAGTCTTTCGGTTCCTGGTAGAGTTGCCCGCTCGTTGGACTGCCTTGGTAGCCTTCACGAAAGGAAAGCCGGGGATGGAGCATATGTGTTTCGGCACTGGACTATCCGGGACTATACACACGCTTATAAGTCTGGCCGCCTTATGCCAACACAGGTGATATTGGTTTTTTTAGTTTAAGCACTGCATTGGATTTAGCGCTCATGCGATTGATCATGCAGGTGGCAGAGAGATTTCTCTCTGCGGTCGACGAGTCTATAAAAGGACAACCAGGAATGAGTATCTTTATCGCATATAATCCTCGAGATATACTTCGCCAAGCAGAAGAGTCCACTTCCCGATACAAGCAAGGTACAAGTTTGTTTTTCTCCACGATTACTTTCTAAATCTTTGACATGAAGGGAAACCTTTGTCTGTTCTCGACGGAGTTCCAATTGCTGTGAAAGACGAGCTTGATTGTCTGCCATACGACACCACCGGTATATTTTAATTTAAGCGTTAGTAGTCACTTTATAAACGTTTCGCTCATTTCAGGTGGCACGAAATGGATGAGTAAAGTGAGAGATGTCAAAGAAGACGCAGCATGCGTATCGAAGTTGAGGGCGTGTGGAGCGATGCTTGTCGGAAAAACTAATATGCATGAGCTCGGGCAAGGCACTACTGGCATCAATCCTCACTATGGGTATCACATTTATATACAAAACATATTTTCGACTCATGATCGTGTTTGACAGGGCAACACGAAATCCTTATAACAAAGCAAAAGCGTCTGGGGGATCATCTGGAGGTTCAGCTGCTGCAGTGGCTTGTGGACTCTGTCCTGCTGCATTAGGAGTCGATGGCGGAGGTAATGTCCAGCCACGAGACTTCAAGCTCATGTCTCGTTTACAGGCTCTGTGCGCATGCCGGCAGCACTCTGCGGGATTGTTGGATTGAAAGGCACATTCGGGCGTATCTCGTCTCATGGGTATGTCTTTTAATTTCTTCTCTTCACGTAGATGTTTACGATTTAGAGCAGGGTGCTTCCTCTAAACTGGACAGTTGGAAGCGTTGGGGTATTGGCAGCAACGGTCGAGGACACGCTTATAATGTATTCGATTTAAATTATCAGTCTCCTCTTTTCTCATAAAACTACTGTAGGTATGCAGCTGTTCAGGGCCATCTTTCTAGCGACCGCATTGTTTCAATACCTGTAAGATGCCATTGAACTTTTTTATTACCTTCACATTGTCAACAACAAGTCTGTCCTTATTGCAGCCTCAGGTCACTCTGCCGCAGTTGAACCGTATCGAAAACGAGGCTATTGGCGGCTTAAAACTTGCAAAATACACCGAGGTTATCAAGGCTATGAGGCCTGTAGTGTTTGCTGACGATCTGTTTTTCATCCAGTGGTTTGACGATTCGGATCCTGATGTGAAGGACCGATGTTACGCAGCCTTGAGTAAACTACAGAAACGATATGGTTGCAAGGTGAGCGTGATTTTTTCCTGTTTACTATCAACTGAATGGTGTGATTTGAGCAGACCGTTGAGGTCACTATACCGGAATTGGAGGAGATGCGTTTAGCACATTTTGTCACAATCGGCTGCGAGTGTTACAGCTCCATTGGAATCCAATATGAAAACGTGTAAGAACGTATATTATGGATCGAGAACTAAGTGCTTTTCTGCAGAGGTGTAACCGCTACTGGTGCGGATATCCGAGTTGGATTTGCTTTGTATAAATCCTTTACGAACACCGAATATCTTTCAGCGCAACGCATGAGGCAAGCCTTGAAATCTCTTTTTGTAAACAACTAGCACTGGTTTTACACAACAGGTATCGCCAAATGTACTACCATATGGAGATATTTAAGAACGCAGATGTGATCGTAACTCCTACCACAGCGTGAGCTTGTTAGAACCTTGGTTGCATACTCTGAGCACTTGATCCACAGGGCAACAGCACCATCTATTTCGTTGGACGCTCTTGAATGTGGAGAACTCAACTATGTCTATGGAGGTAGCCGTCTTGAGTTTTGCTAATGTTCCAGCGATTTGTTTCAACGTGAATCATTGCAGCTAAACTCATGCGGTACCAGATTGCTGGGAACTTCATCGGACTTCCCGCGATATCTGTGCCGGTAAACCACATGAACAAACTCCATCTCTAGCTAGCTCAATCTTTGGAGTTACCAGGTTGGATTTGACCAGGCGGGCATGCCGATTGGCATCCAACTTATCGGGAAACCATGGTCGGAAGCTACGCTGCTCAGGCTTGCATACGTGATTGAGGTGAGAGATCACATTCTCCATTCACAGAGATGATAAAAGCTTTTTACTCTACAGGGCCTTTGTGCTGCTGAGAGCCGGCGGCCAGAGGTGTTGTTCGATCTCTTGCTATAAATTGGGCGAGCTTTGTTTATGCAATGTAATGTTTAGTTTTTATTTAAGTATACAAGGTTAGTGTTTAATGTTAGTACTAATTCAAACCTTGGTGTCACCTTTTATGAAAGGAGATTTTAAAACTTGAGGGCGGGCTTACAAAGTGTCATCAGATCATCAGAGAAGATGATCTCGATGATGTTGCGCGACGAATCGCCACGCCCCAGCTCCGACACTGAAGAACACAAAGAATTAGAATGATCGTGGAAACGGTTGATCAAAGAGAGAATATTTTGCGACCATCAAGTGGAAGAAAGGAAAATACTCCAAATTTAGACCACGGCCATATATATATATATATATCTAGGTAGAAAGTTTTTATATATGGCAATGCTTCGGGCAGGTCGGTTATGCCGGAGGTTTTCTTCTCTGTCAAAGGCGTCGCTAGACGTAGATGGTGTCTTCATGAACCGATGCGAACTGGCGAAGTTGCAGAGGGCGCTATCCAAGCGCCCGGGAGATGCCGGAGTCGTGGCGGCTCTGCAGGGGCCCAAGTCGTCGGGCAAGACCATGCTGATCAGCGAGTTTTG
>NW_003314276.1:1880910-1941413 GCF_000143415.4 Selaginella moellendorffii
GGGATGGCGTCTATCGCCTGTATGGCGGACAGGCGCTCGAGCTGAACCTCTTGGCGGGCTTGATTTGTGATTCTGAGCCGGGCGAGGCTGCGGAGGTCTTTCGAGGAGAAGCAGGGCTCTCAACCAGCAGTGCCGTTTCGGATGTGGTTTCAGGCTGGTCTCCCCGCCGCCTTGAGCGCTTTGATGGGAGGAGCGATGCGCTGTGGAAGCCGGAGGAATGGACTGAGGTGATAAGGGTGTGTGCAAAGGCGCCGGATGGTGTGGTGCCCAAGTGCGAGCTCAAGATAGCACAAGAAAGTGTTGACTCCATGATCGAGCACGATCGCCTTCAAGTGCAGCCTGTTATCAGCTGGGCTGAGAGCAGGACTGATCAAGACTTAGATTCCTATCCGCTTGTCATGCCAATGACAAAGGCAGAGCACCATGGGATGAAGCGGCTAGCCCGTCAACTTTCTTAAAGCATGTAATCATAGTCAATTAAAGTCAACGAATAGTTATCTATAACTTTAGTGTTCTTAAGGATAAACTTATCTGATAACTTAAGGAGTAGTTTTTCAGTCCGAATTTACTCACCTTGTAATCCCACACATTCATTTAGATTTTTCAACAAGAGCTAGGTAAAGTCGAGCCTTTGTTCTCAAACATTGCTATAATTAATTAAAGATTCTTTTGTGATAAGCTAGAAGGAATTGAAACTAGAACATATGTCGTTAAGTTTAAGCCGGGGTTTTCGCTCCCCAGCCCTAACCCAGGAACTCACGCAAGCGAGCGCGCTTGGGGCGAAGAGAGGCGGCGATGAGCGTCCTGACGCTGGATCTGCGGCCTGGCGCTGGCATCGGCGCCTTCAGCCTAGGTATGGTTCCATCCTCCCGCGCAATTGACCTAGAATTCTTCTCTCCGGGCGTTAGCTGAGCTTGACTCTCGAGAAATTCGTGTCCAGGGATGCCAGTTTGTGAGGCGCTTGCTTATATCGAGCAGCATCACTCCGTCTTTGATGTCGTGCACATCAAATTCAACGACGAGGTGAAGAAAAATTTCTTTTTTCTTTCCTTTCTCCTCATTAGCGACACTCGTTCAGGATCCGCTACAATTCGACCTTGTTATAAGCTTTCCAGAGCATGGATTTCACCTTCGTTTCGAGCCGCGGACGCAGGTCTGCGATTTTCTTGCTTTTTTTTCTTCTTGCTTTCTCACCAATGGTAAATGCGTCTATTCTAGAGGCTTCGTCTGATAGAAGTATATGATGTCCAACGCTTGCAAATGCGGTATGCCACGTCCTCGATTGGGTGAGCTCGCTAGCGTTTTTCTCTCCTTGATGGAATTTCTCGAGACTTACACTTTACAGAGGTCCCAGTGTCGCGGCTACCTTCGTTGCCGTTTACGCACTCTTTGGCCCAACGTTTCCGGGATCGTTCGATGCAAAGCGGAATATCTATACTCTCTTCTATCCTGTAAGCCTTGTCTTTCAAACTTTCCAGCCTGAAGGTGGGGCTTTATGATCATCTTTGCTTGCAGGGCCTGGCGTTCACATTTCCGATTCCTGGGCAGTACACTAACTGCTGCCAAGATCGAGAAGGTAAGAGATCTACGTCCTGCGCATAATGGCAATGTTTCTGACTTTCATTTTTTCGTTTTTGGCTAAACCAGCTGAGCTGCCTATTGAGTTTCCAGATGGAACTACTCCTGTGATGTCTCGCGTCTGTATATATGACGGTGCGCTTGGTGGTAATGTGGAGGCTGGCGCTAACCTTGCGGCCCTGATAAAGAAAGCCATCCCGCCGCAACTACCTTCAGGAAGTTTATACATGGAAGAAGTCCATGCAAAGGTGTTTTGACTTTGTAAGTTTCTTATGCCTGCCATCTAAACTTCTTCTCTTTTGCATTAACAGCTCGCTGAGGACCTGTTCTTTACAACCAGTAAGAAGCGCTTGCCGTTTGGAGCGTCTCCTCAGGACGTGTGGGCAGAACTTGGCCGCCCCGACGGAATTCATCAAAAGCAGGTAACTATCGATATGAGAGAGAGAATCAGTCACAACAATCTTTTCGTGTTACTCAGGTGGATCCTATGGTTATACACTCGGCATCGGATCCGAGGCCGAACTCAGCCCTTTGTGGTGACTACTTTTACAACTATTTTGCTCGTGGCTTAGACATCCTTTTCGACGGTCAGGTGAATAATTAGTCTTTTTCTTTCCGAGTTTGTGACTCTGGAAATTTCTATCACTGCAGACACACCGGATTAAAAAGTTCGTCTTGCACACGAACTTCCCGGCCCATACCGATTTCAACTCCTACATAAAATGCAATTTTGTTATACACTGCCCATGTAAGTATTCAGTTCTGAATCGGTGTTCTTACGATGACCCCTTTCTCTAGTGACTGGAAGCGACGAGAAAGATTCACACTATGTCATAACTGGCGATACAAAGTGGCCTCAAATCCAGGTTTGAGGCTTAGCAAGCTTTGCTTTTTCGATCTAGTCTCGAGTAATAACCCGTGTGCTTTTGTGTATCTAACAGCAGCTCTTGGGAGACGCCGGCCGAGCAGCCATTCAAACGCAAGGCTCGGTTAGCAATCCGTTCGGGCCAACCTTCGTCTATGGCTACCGAAACATCGCATTTGAAGTAACCATATTCCCAAGTCTCTCTTTGGAACTCACTATGTTTTTTTCTTCTTTGTTTCTTGTATGTAGGTTATGAAGAACGGCCACATAGCAACTGTGACACTCTTCCAAACGAATTAGAGCGTCGCAAGAACCAATCACTCTCAAAACTCTCAAACTGTACAGGATTGATGTAAATACTGCCCATCGCTTCGTGTGAATACGAATAATACAAGAAAGATGTTCTTGATTTGGTGTTCTTGGTTAGCTACAAAGTTTCTTAAAAAAACTACCAGGAATCGAGAGCTCGATGGTTGGTCAGCTCTAAAGTAGAAAAGAGAAGAAAAAAAATTTACACTGGATCGTCCATTCCTTTTTTTCACAATGCCTCGTGACACCCCGCCGTTTGCAAGAGCACTGCTTTGATCTCTTCGGGGGCGATCTCGGCATCGCTACATTGCTGCTAAACAAGCCACCATTACCATTTGCACGAGAGGAAAAGAGAACAAAAAAAGAACTTATACCTCGGCACGAAAGACGTCGAGGACGAAGCCATTGAAGCAGCTGATAACAGCCTGCTGGACGTCCAGGCCAAGATCATCCAGAGCTCTCATCGTGGAGAGCAAAAGGCCTGGCGTTCTCGCGCAGAACATATGAATGTTAATTCCCTTGCCATCCCTTGTTCTCACCTCCACCTACAAAGACAAAGCCAAGGGGAATAAAAAAAACCATGAGAAAGGAACCACTTGGTCTTATACTACTATAGACTCCTACTATAGTACCTTTGCTGGCTGGAGATCTGTAGGAGGCCCGGGGAGCAACGGAAGCGGGGAGATGCTGGACGCCGGACATTCCTCCTTGACGCAAGGAGCGAAACTTTGGGGCGAAAGCAACGCTCCGGATTGCTGCTGTGGCGGAATTCCCATGCTCCCTCCATCTGCTGGGCCTTCCAGCTCGCTGTGGAGCTCGTTGATCCTCTGGAGGAGCTCCTTGAGATACTCGATCGCGTCACCCAGAATAGACGCTCTATCCATCTGACAAAATCAAACCAAGTTGAGAGTGAGTGAGAGCGAGAGGAGAAAAAGAGGTAAAGGCATGGAAAGAGGAGCGGGCGAGTGAATGCCAAGTTGCCCGAGTGGTTTGAAAGTACTCACCTTTGTAATTTTGGGGACCACCGAGCGAAGCATGTACAAGCGATCATTAAGCTTCTTCCGCCGTCGCCGCTCCGCCATGAGATTCTTGGCCGGAAGGCCCTTGCGATTCCCCCGGCCGGAAGGGCCCTTGTCCGCCACCTGGTGGCCGCCCATCGCCTCGTCATTCTCGCACAGAAGCCCGGATCCATCGTCCATCTCCTCGTCCTCGCGGAGCTCCAGATCGACGGTGGCCATGTCGTCGGACGCCGACATCACCGGGCTCCTCTTATGGACCAGCGGCTTCTTGCTCGGGCTGCTCGGCGGCGGCGGCGCTGGATGATGGAGAGAATCGTCGCCCATCTCGAGGGAAGAATCCGGCGGCGCTTTGATCGCCCCTACGGCTGCTGCTATGGATGGAGATGTTTGCCCGCTCCCTGTATGCTGCTGCTGCTCGTGATGGTGATGGTTGTTCTTCCCGGACTTGGGCTTGGTCACCACCGAGGAGTGATCCTTGAATTCTCCTCCACTGCCACCTCCAAAGCAGTCGCCAAAAATGCCATTGCCGCTCTTGATCATCCCAATGCTGAGGCTGCTCCCAATTCCACTGAAATTCCCAAAGCTCGCGCCAGTGCTGGGGCCGAAGAGAGCTGGGAAGTCGAGGATCTGGCTGCCCGCCATGTCGGGCAGGAAGCCCGAGTGGAGATTGGCCACCGAGGACGAGGAAGAACACGCCGAGGAGGAAGCGGTGGCGTGGTGGTGGAAGCCGTTCCGGATGGGAGGCGGCGGTGGCAGCAATCCGGGCGAGAAATCGGTGATGAAGCAGCCGCCGGGCATGGAGGACTCGTCCAGGAAGGCGGACAAGCCGGTGGACCTGGCGTCGGATTTGCTGGCGGAGTTTGAGGCGGCGGCGGCGGCAGCCATGAAGTGGTGATGCGAGGGCTGCGCTCCTCCTCCAGCGGCGCTAGGGTAAGAAGGCATGTCATCGATGAGCGAGCCATCGTACCAATCCTCCTCAAACGAGCCGTGGAGTGCCTGATCGACCACCATAGCCTGCGCGGCAAGGGAAATTTCTCATCCAGGCGATCGATCACGCGGAGATCCAAGAAAGAATACCTTGTGCGGTGGCTGATGCTGCTGCTGCTGCTGCCGATCGTCCCCTATCGGCACCGTCCTGCGAAATTTCGAATCAAACAGTGAAAATTTCGGGAGAATCGCGGCAAGAACAGCACCTCATCTCCGATCCCTCGCCCCAGATTCCCTCCCTGCACAAGACGCTCGCATCCGACGCCATGGAATGAGAGCGCGCGCGCGCCGCGATGGTCGATCACCTCTCGGATTTCGGCATCACGAATGGCGCATTCCCGTCCCTGCGATCGCGATCATCTTTGTAGATTCGCCAGCGCCAAATTCTTTCTTGGCGGGGCGGCGTTGCCAGGCACCGCCCAACACGAAACACAAGGAAGCAAATCAAAGAAAAGGAAAAATTCACCGCACTTGAAATTCTTACCATGCGAGCTCCGTTTGTGTGACGGAACCGTCAGCCAAACGAAAAAGCGCGCGCTCCGTCCGGGCGACTGACGCCGCTAGACCGTCGGGCGTCAGCCACGTCGGCGTGTACGGCGCCCGTGCCGTCGGATCTTACCGCATCGCACGGCTCCTGCAGCGCCACGGCGGTCCTCGGCATTGAATGCCGCGAATGCGACGGGTTTGAAGAACACACCAACCCGTTCGTACCATCGTCTAGATCATGTATCGTACGGACGATGATCAATCCTATTAGGAGAACTTGCAATGAACAAGAAAAAAAGGGGAGAACGAGGAACGATAGCTGCCGTGCTAGTCCCAAAGAGGAACGTCAACTTCATTAGGTCTTAATAGGTGGTGGGGCAAGATTCTGGAAAAAGGGAATCTTTACATACAGGGGCTTCTTCGATTTGATCAGTGCACCGCCTTCTCAAAAGCAGACGTATGCAAGCCCATGAAACAATTAGGTTGGAAAAGTTGGCGCAGTGGAATTCTCTGATTGCTTGGAATGGAATGGAAAGAAGATTGATGGACTGGTTGATTGATTGATTGATTGATTGCGTCCAAGCGTGTGGAACAACCAGACAACGTCATCCATGTGAGAGAAGCTTTCGCGCACAGCTTTGCGGGGGGGAATTTTTGCAGCATCTCTTTTGTTCTTCGTTTTATCTTCCCTGCGGCTATCAAAGAAAAAAACAAAAGCAACGCCGCGACACAGGAAGGAGGATCAGAAGAAGCAAGAGGAAACAAACATATATACTTCTCTTTTGTGCTTACGAGCAAGACGTTATAAGTCGCGTCCTAATGCGACACTGGATCGATCGCTGCTGCGGCTGTGCTGTGCTTGAATGGAGCGAAGGATGAGGATCTATCTCTGTCGAGCGAAACTGACGTTCGCCCATCATCTCACTCTGGTGTTTTGCTCAAGTAATCTCGGATAAAAGTCGTTCTCCCTGACACACAAAACACGCAGAGTATAAACTTTTCAAGTGTACAAGCAAGAACCTGTTCCCGGTTCTTCGAGCTTTGTCGTGTGCTTCATAAATGTAACCAATCGCTGGCTTCCCAAATTCGCCTCCTATTCAGGTCAGCCACATCAATCAGATAAACTCACTCGGAGTTTTCTAAAGAGAAAACAAAAGCTTGTTTTCTCGAATAAATCTCTTACCAAACAACACGCTCGCCAGTGTGGTCACCACACTCACATGCAAAAATCCGAGAGAGTGCACAAGAGAATCTAGCAAGGTGGTGGAGCTGCACAGACAAACGAAATCCGAGATTTGTAAGTTTTCCTCGTCTCGAGATGCGTAAAAAATTGGCTGGAAAGCGAGAGACGGGAGAAAAGGGAAGAAAACAAACAAAGCAACCAACCTGGATGGACGAGGAATTGGGAAACAACGCCGTACAGGAAAATTGGCGATTCTTGAGGTGCCTCCTGAGATAGATCTGGATGGCGTTTCTTTAGCTCAAGACGCACGAAGCTTCTCTTTTCGGTGACCACTCGGGAACACCTACGAGTATTAGATCTGCAGAAAAGAAAGAGAGAAAAGATAAAAGCCAAACAACAAACAAAAGAGAAAGCCAGCCTTGCTACCTTTGTCCTTTTTCTCCAGCTGTTGGAATTTCATCCTTGTTGATGAGTTCGGTTCCTTTGCACCAAATGCCGCGAGGGGAGGTATGAATTTCCTGCACATTCAATTCCCAAGAGCTTTTAAGATCCTTTCTTTCCTTTCCCTCGCGAGCGAAATGAAGAACTTGCCGTTGAAGTGGAGTCGAGTGTGTCAAAACTTTAAAACCAATGAATGTCAAACCCTGTGGACAAATCTTGCGTGTTCTGTAGCTTCGAAGCTGGGAGAGGAAGCATTATTCATGCGTGATGGCTGGCTGGCACACGCCTGTTGACAAAATCTACACTGATTTGTCAAGAATCTGGGGCAAAAGCAAAATTACCTGGCTGTTCTTGAGCGGCAATTTAAGTCACAAATCTCTTTCCAAGTTGTGACCTCTCCAAAGACTTCCATTAGTTTTTGATTTCCTAATTTTTTCTTCCTCCTCTTTTCGCTGCGTATTTCCTGCACAGCAGCAGCTGCAGCAGCAGCAGCATCATCATCTTCGTTTCTAACAGAATGAAATGGAAATGCTTAAAACAAGTCACCTCTGTTGGCGACAAGGACGACGCTCTCTCTCTCTCTTTGCGTTTGCGAACGAGAGACTAATGTTCTTCCCGCAAGCGCAGATGTTAAAAATCGCGTTCGTCCCAAGTTTTAATGTCCTATGCACATGCCAGGAATTGAAATAAAAACTCGCGACAGCGACGCGTCTGGATCCAGCAGCGCAGCGAGCAAGCAGAGCGGCAAAAGGAATGTCAACCTCGGGAGCTATCGGATCAAGATGATCCTCCCGGAAACATCAGCGTCAAGAGAAAAGAAAAAGAGGCACACAAACAACAAAACCATCGGTCGCAAGCCAGGCGACGCGGCAGCGCCAATGCAGCGCCGCAACAGTAATCTAATCCACCCCCGAATCTAAAATTCAATGCTTACCGGAGCCCTACTACCGCCCGCGCCCATCGCCATCGCCATCGCCATCGCCCCCAAAACCCTAGAACAGAGTGTTAGGGCTTTAGTTTTAAATTTGGAATATTCACCACTACTTGGCGCGGGATTTTCGGGTGCATTGAACTTGGATGCCCAGCATAAAGAAATCCAGCCCTGTTTATACATTTTTCTCTTTGTAGCAGAGTCTTTTGTAGGGAGCACCAGCTTTACTCCTTGCATTGTGGAATTCACCAAAAAGTATAAAATAAACAGCCAAATTATAAAATAAAACTCTAAAAAATAAACCAAGAGAAAATTTCAGATGCGTTTCATAAGGCGCCTCCCAAATTCGCGGCCTGGCACCAAATTTCTTTAAATCCGCTGCCCGATTGATTGATTCCCATGGGTTTAGCTTCGGACAGCTCAAAGACACAAGCCTTTCTATTTTTATCTCCCCGCAAACTAAAGAATCACTAAAATCAAGCCACAAGCCACGACTGGGTCTCGGCACCGCCCTCCACGGCCATTAAGGTCTCTTTCCTAAAACCATGAAAATCTCTCGATCGAATCCATATCGAATTGTGTGTTTGGAATAAACTGGAGGCACAAGCGGCCAGCGAGCAGACACCAAATGCCACATCCAAAAATTCCACACCACCCCACCAACAAGCAAGGCGCCGAGTTGACACGAGTACGGCACTAGACAATCCCCGTACGGACGCCTTTGACTGGCCAGTCTCGGCAATTAGAAAGAAAGAGAAATGGGAAAAGCTTGAAATGAGGCAGAGATTTAAAGACAAAGAAAAGAAATCCTGGCCGCTGTCCCCAGCCTTGTCGTTCGTGCTCTTGTTGTTGCCACTGTTGCTTGTGGCGAGGCATGGCACAGAGAACACAGTGGCCCCACATTTTATGATAGACAAAGAAAAAACATCGAGTTTTGGGCATATAAAGGGCTGCGGGCCGAGATCAAGGGAATCAATCGGGATAGATAGATTCGCTGGAGATTCGGCTGCTTGAATGAGGACACTAGCAAGGAAGGCGGGAGCAAATTGCCAAGGGGAAGACGAGACATTCAGTCAGTCGAATCAAGCGGAATCGGCATTATATCTCCGGCCGTTACAGACTTTTGGAGAGAAGAAGGTGGCGGACATTGAGTGATTGATTGAGAGTCCAAGCTCGCCAACCAAAACGGTTGTTCCTGGAAAGGGGAATCTAACTTACCCCGGTCTCCAGGTCTTGGTCTCTTTTAGGTCAAGTCGTTTAGGTTCTCTTTTTAGGGTTCTTACGGTAAGAAAAAAAAAGAGCTTTGACCTTTTGCAAAACCCTAAAAAAAAACTGTCCGGCCAGCACTCACATGCCACTGCCAAATGCCACAGATGTTACTCCAGACAGCCAGTCAAGAAAGCGACACACATTAGCTTACCATTGGCTACCCAGTAGCACACAACAGCTATAACAAAAATCAAATAAGAATTTTTACGAAACCATTTCTAGACGTACAGTGTATAGCTACGAAATACGTAAACTGCAGAGCGGGGATATTCTCTAACAGATTCCTACGCCACCTACCTTATTCATTTCCCAATGAAAAACTATTATATTGTAGCCCTAACTTCGACGTAACGCTCATATACTCTAGTTTTTCTTGCATTGCGCCTTGTGGCCCCGCATTATTGAACGGAGCAGAATTTAGTGGATCTTCCAATGTGACTGAAGTTTCCAAGCATCAAAATCAATCAATCACGAAACAATATATATATATATATATATATATACAGAGATTTAAGATAAGCTTTGCCTGCCTCATCCTTTGCGCACATTGGGAGGAGCGCGAATTTAGACCATATCCCCTGCTGCACAACACCGAACCAAAGGCTGGCCCCGGCCGGGGGCATATTCTAATCGCTTTGACCTGGAATCTCTCCGGGACGAGTTAAGAAATGTTGTAACCCAGCATTAGGATCAATCAGTGTATCCCATTTGGATAAACTAGATCAGAATAAGATAGTTTAATGGCCCTAGCAGATGATAACAACAAGCCCTACGACGAGCAACCAAAGTCTAGCCAGCAAAACGTCGTTGGGGTTCTCTGCGTTTGTCCGGAGATTTTATTGCTGGGTTGGGCCTCTCGCGTCTCTCGCTTTATACATGAGAAAGAGAGGAGGAGCGAGAGATCTTGCGGGGAAATCTTTGGGCAGTGGCTGCCGGGATCGAGACTGGAGATCTTTCTTTGGGGGAATTGATGTTCCTCCAAGAAACTCCATCAATGGCATGACAAAAGAACCTCGCGATCATGCCAACCAAAGCCAAAGTCCCATGTTGTTGGGATTTCACACAAAAAGGGATTTTTTAAAATAAAAAAAAACGGAAAAGAGAGAAAATGACAAAAAATGGCGGGAGAAATGCCAGGGAATATTCGCGCGGCACTCACGAAAAACCAAAGGAATGACGACACTGGGAAGCGGAGGGCGACTAGTATCTGGGAAATCTTTTCGCGCACCGTGTGAAGAGGGCGGGTCCGTACCCGACACCCGCCACGTGGCGCTGGACCATGACGCTCATCGGGAGGGCATATCTACGGCGACTGTCGCGCGGCAGGTAGGGACCACCCACACTCGCGGGGGGTGCGATTAAGCCCCTTGATGCGGTCATAATAACCGTCGGATTCTCCTAAATCATGCCCCTCTCGGACGACAAAGATTGTTGAAACGACGGCCAAGATTCCGCCGGCGGGGCCCACACGTGGCGCACATCGTCGCCGTCCGCAGCCGGCCGAGCGCGGCGGGGAATGCCGTCGCGATGCAGCCGACGGCCACGATCGGCCCTTGGCACGGAATGTCCAGGGCGTGCGCTTTACATTCCATGGCCCTTCTCTCTTAACAACAGGGATGGATAGATAGCCCACAGACAGACACAACAGAATACAACAGGTTGGGAGGAAGAGACCAAGAGAGAGTGATCGATTCATCGCGTTGTTTTGCGCCTTGCGTCCGTGCGCGTGTCCATCGATCGATCGATCGCTCGGGTTCTTGCAATCCATCCATGGCGCCGGCTGTGAGCTCCTCTCTTCTTTCCCCGCGGGGATCCGTTCTTTGTGCGAAGAAAACGGCAGCGCCAGCGAGCGCGATCTTCCTCTTCTAGCGATTGCGAATGGAGGGATTGATGTGTGCGGCAGCCAATCCATGAGCGGCATTCGACTGTATCGATCGATCTAGCAGCGCGTTTAGATCTTCCCTCTCTTCTTTCTCGAAATATTTCATTTCCCCCTCTTTGCCTCGCAATATTTCCATGGCAGTGCCCTCGGATCACCAGCACCGGCGCTCGAAGAAATCCAAGAACGGGCAGAAGAAGCAGCCGCAGCGAGGGCTGGGCGTGGCGCAGCTGGAGCGGCTGCGAATCCAGGAGGAGAGCAAGAAAGCGATGTTAGCATCGTCGTCGTTCGCGGCGGCCGGATCTTGCTTCCAAGCTCAGCAAGGTCGGGTCTCGGCGCTCTGCCTCTCGGCTCCTCATAATCCTCCTCTCCATCTCCATCACATCTCCCCGGCGCAGCAAGGATCTGGCGGTGGCGCTGCGGCGGCGTATCGCCCCTCGAATCTCCCCTTCCTCGCGTCGCTAGGGACGAGCGCGAGCTCGAGGCAGCATCACAAGGCCAGTCTCGATCCTAATCTTGCCAATATTTCGCAGCATTCTGTGATCCATCAGCTGGATCATGCGCTCATGGCGAAGATCCATGGCCAGGCCTCTGCCGATAGCAGCTCTTGCAAATCCGGGATCTCATCCGATGTCTCGGCTGCTGCTACCGTTGCCGCCTCTCACCACCTCTTTGGAAGACGCAGTGGAAGATCCTCGTCCTCTCCATCGCCGTGCTCGTCCCAGCACAACAGCAAGCCCGATCACGTCTTCGACGAGAGCGATGAGTCGAGCAGAGGCGCCGCCGCTGCTGCTGCCCCACCGTTCGTGTTCCTGGGATCTTCATCCTCGTGCTCTTCCGAGGCCAACCACAGGAACACTACTATCCCCTTGATGATCCAGCCGGGGAGCAGTAGCAACAACATCATCAAGGACAACCTTCCGGAGTCGTCCGAGATGTTTGATCCATTGTTTCGGACTCGCGCTCGGCGGGTCTACGGTGATGGCAGAGATTGGCCAGGGGTAAGTGGAAAGCTCTCGGGCTCTCAAGTTTGATCGATCAACCCATCTTGGTTTGGTTCTTGTGTAGATTCACACCCATGGCATTCCTGCTATCAAGGAGCTCTCTTCATTCCAAATACCAGGCAATACCATCCCAGCATTGTCCTCGCCCAACAAGGTAAGCTAGTTCTTTCCAGTTCCTCTTGGATGCCCGATATGACCCACAAAGTTGGTGTTTATGCCAGGCTTGTTGGACGGGTGCCCGAGATGGAGTAGCCGACTTGGGTTCCGGCTACTCGGGCTCGGTGGACAAAGGGTCCAGCGTCAAGATGATGTAAGAGTTGGAGATCTCCTTGTTTGGTTTTGTTCTAACGATTGGCCCCTTGGGTGTTTCTCTCAGTGCTACTGCTTCATCGTCGCCCAGGAGTCTCTCGGCGGCGTCGAGCTGGGCGAGATCCGAGGTTTGCTTCTCGTTCGAGCAGCAGCTCAAGGACAGCTGCTCCAGCTCGCTCAAGAACGCCGCCACCATCACCAACAGTAGCACCAACTTGGAGGCGACCTCGTCTACCAAGCCGGCTTCCTGTGACTTCCTGACGCTGGCGCTGGCAGCTCCTGATCCTCGCCCCCAATTCCACAAGCGGCCGAGCAGCGGACTGCCAGACTTAAAACCCGATGACGACGAATCGTCGAAGTTCGCGGTGACCACCCCCCAGGTGAGTGACAAAACTTAGAAAAATCCAGGACAGTGTTTTAATTCGCAGTACCACTTGGCGAATGCTTGAAGATCTACATGGCTTGACTGTTCGTTCGTCGTTTTTGTTCTTCCAGGAGGCGTCCGGCGAGACCGACGATCACTGGCTGCTCAAGAATCACCATCAGCTGGCCAGGAAATCGATCAAGCTCCAGCATTTTGGCACTCCATCCATGGTGCCGGCATCGCCTTTCATGCTGGACCTGAGCCTCAAAGTTCCATCGATCGAGGAGTCGTCGCTGGAGCTCAAGCTCGCCTTGTGATCATCTCAGAGTAAGATTTTTTCCACAGCGAAGAAACCAAAAAACCAAACAGCTCAAACTCTTCGTTGTTGGGAAGAAACCAAACAAAAAGAAATTCCATTCCAGGCAAAGTGGAAAGGAATTTCATCTCATTTTACTATATAATCTTTTCTACGAACAGTAGTCTTTTAAAAGTATTGTAGGGTTCTTTGGGGGTTTTAGCTAGGTCATGGTGGGAGAGTGAGATCCGGGGGCGCGATCGAGATGATGCGCGCGCACAGGTTAGTAGCGATCGATCGCGCTCTCGGCAGCGCCCGTGTTCGTGCTGCGTCATTGGCAGCCGTGGAGCAATGCATGAAGCTGGATGATGTTTCTGCTGACGAGCGCAAGGCCGCGAGCTGGGCCGTGGCGAGCTTCCTCAAAGACCTGGGATTGAAATCCCCGGAGGCAGCAGGGGTGCAACGCGCATCGCCAGTGTTCGCGAGGAAGGTAGTGGCGCTGGCCAAGGAAAATCTCGGCAGTGGCGAGGCCAGGATCTCGATCAAGGAGCTCAAGGCGCTCTCCTCTCAGGTGTTGCAAGAGCGGCGGATCAATGTGGCTGAGGCGGTGCTGGAGAGCCTCGGCGGAGCTCCGGACTGGGTGGAAGCCAGTCTAGCGCTCGTCGACAGCAGCGAGAATGGAGTTTTCAATCTTCTCGAGATCACGAACAAGCTCCACAAGATTGGATTCGAGAGGAAGAAGATGTGGCTGGTCTTCGAGCACAACAGTTTGCTCTGGGCGAGCACGCCGCTGGACGTGGAGAACAGCATCGTTGCGCTCAAGAAGGTGGATGGAGGGAAGTTCTTGATGAGGACCATCTTTTGCTGCCCGCTGCTCATCGGCCGATCGTCCCAGGAAGTTCTAAACGGTCTCGTGTGGGAGCTCGCTCGAGTTGGCGCTGATAAGAAGGATCTCTACAATCTCTTCATGCTCTTCCAGAAGAACCGGGAGTCTCCTCGCCCGGTCCCGGAGATCCTGGAGCAACAGTGTGGATTCAGCAAAGCCGAGGTTCGCCGCCGGCTAACTTCCAACACTCTCAAGCTCGCGTCGGAGGTGAATCACTCGCTGGAGCTCGCCATGAAGTGGTTTTCCAACGAAGGTGTCAAGGAAAACGACTTTTGGAAGATGGTGGTCCATCGGCCGTCGGACTTCTGCCGCAGCACCGCTTCCTTGGACGAGCAAATGGCGTTTTTGACAGAGTGGGGCTTGTCACGACCCGAGGCCTTGCAGATGCTCGTCAAGCACGCGTACAGTGTGATATGGAACGTCAGCATAGCCAAGACGAAGATCCAGTACTTGGTGGAAACGATGGGATTCCCGGCGCAGACGATACTTTCGTGTCCGAAGTTTCTCTCCTGCAGCTTGGGACTGAAGATCCGGCCTCGCCACCGGTTGGTGGAGTTTCTGGAGAAGCAGGGAAAGATCGAGAGGCCGGCGTCGCTGCAGTACTTGATCCTGTCGGAGGAGACGTTTTTGGATACTTATGGTAAGCTCCACCTGGATGCTGGTAGAGTTTACGCGGAAGCAAAAGGCCTCGCCAGCGCTGGAGATGACGAACAGCTACAGGAGGAGGAAAGTTTTAGCCAGCAAGGTCAGATTTCGTTCTTTATTCTTTCGCATTCATTGGGTATCTCACTCAAGAACTGAAATGGTGCGTGCAGGGGACGAGGCAGCTGAGACCGAAACTCTCGAAGCTGTCAAGAGCACACAAGTACTACTACAGCTCAAAAGCCTGGGTGATCCAACTTCGGTATCCGTGGAACGAGCTCCCAACTTACGGAGCTCGTTGAGCAAGTTAGAGGGTGATCACGGTGGCGATCTTGGAAAAAAGATCCGAGCTTCATCGAAGATCTCGGCTGCGCTGGAGCGCATTCAAAGCGACAGCAGCAGTCCAACGACGAGTGACACTTCCAGGGAAGTACAGCAGATTAAACAAACTGGAGGTACTGCAACTCTAGCAGCGGCAGTAGCAACAGGATCAGTGGAAGAAATAGCAGTGGAAGAGGTGGCAGTGGAGGAAAAGGAGATAGCAGCAGGAGGAGTGGCATCAGCAAGCCGTGATCCTTGCGAGCATGCGAATGGAGTGAGCGCAAACCGGGCAGAAGCTCCACCAGAAGTTATGGCAGTGGAAGGAGGAGAAGCATCAAGCGCTGACGCTTGTTTCAAGGCTGGAAGAACTGGAGAGGGCGCTGCTGCTGCTCCGGAAGATCTCGACAGTGACGAAAGCCATGGCCGATCGAACAAGACCGGTGGAATCGTGGCGTTTTTCCGAAAGTTCTTCACCGGGAGCTCGTGAAGAAAATTCTTGCGGTGTTTAGGATAAGCAAAATGTTTATTGTTAAACAAAACCTGTGTTGTAAATTTAGAGGGAAAGGGTTTAAAAAGCGAGGTGAATTTAGGGTTAGGGCTTACCGAGAATTTTTTATTTTTGGTGTAGCTAACGAGATTTCGTGTCACCGAAGCACAGCCATGGCCGCTTCAATGGCGCTGGGAGAGCTGTGGCAGGCGTCCAACTATTTTCTCGCTCAGATCGAGCCAGCAATCCTCGCTCTTGCGGCGCTCGCGGTTGGAGTGATCGCGCCATGGGTTTTGTCGGCGATTTCTTGTGCTTACTCTGCCGTGGAGGAGAAAGGTTAGCTCCAAATTTTCTTGCTCGTTGATTCGATTGGTATTTTAATTCAGGCATTCAGCGCGTTCTTCTCAATCTATTTTTTCACGCGTGTCGGTAAGCGATCTGGAAGAGCTTGACAAAATCTCTCCCCTTTGTTTTTCAGGAAAATTCCTGGAGTCAGTGGCTACATTCTGAGAGAACAAAATAAGGTAGCATTCCTATATCTTTGCTCGTGAGGATTTGGAAGCTCCATTTCTTTATCTGATGTTGATTGCGATCAGGTCATAGACAAGTTAAATTCGAGTACTAAATCAAAGCGTTCTCGTTGGATATCAGAGCTTCCCAAGTCCGGTCTCGGCAACGGAGTGCTTGACTGGCTCAACTCTGAGAGGCAAAAGGACATGAAATGGGAAGGGAAATGTTCTGGAACTGTGTAAGTCTTGACGAGCTGTCCTGTGCCTTGATAGAAGTTTTGCTTTCTAAATTCTTTCATCTTGTGTGGACAGATATATTGGTGGAACGGATGCAGAACAGCATTTTTCTCTGTTGAACGAGGCATATGCACTGTACGTCTCATCCAGCGATTAGAAGAAAATGTCGTAACGATTCATGACAGATTTGCACACACGAATCCTTTACATGCAGACGTTTTCCCAAGCATAGCAAAGTTTGAGGCTGAAGTTGTCGCTATGACGGCCTCAATGCTCGGCAGTAAAGAACTGGATGGCCAGGTGTGTGGAAACATGACTTCCGGTGGCACAGAGAGTATTCTAATGGCTGTTAAGTCGACTCGTGACTACATGCGAGCCACCAAAGGAATCACAAAACCAGAAATGTGAGTCCCGAAGCTAAGTCGTTTTTTTCTTTGTTCTTGTTTTCACTTGAGCTGCCAACTGCAGGATCATTCCAGTGTCCGCTCACTCAGCGTACAACAAAGCGGCTCAGTATTTTCAGATCAAATTGAAGATCGCACCCGTGACTAGTAACCTCCAGGCCGACGTTAGCAGTATCAAACGACTGATCAACAAGAACACGATTATGGTAATTTTCACACGTTCGCAATGGTCAGCAACATTGTTTTGGCAGATTGTAGGATCGGCGCCAGGATTTCCTCACGGTGTTGTTGATCCTATAGAGGTTTGGACTTTGGACTGGACGCTATGGAAAGCTTCTCACTTTTCTTTTTCTCTCCTGTGCAGGAGTTGGGCGCTCTTGCGATTAACAAGAGAGTCTGTTTTCACGTGGATCTCTGCCTAGGAGGTTTTGTTTTGCCGTTTGCTAGAAAGTTGGGGTGAGTCTTTCATCGTCTTTTTCCTTGTATAACGATACGATTTTTGCAGATATTCTATTCCGCCTTTTGACTTCTCGGTTCCGGGAGTCACTTCCATCTCCATCGATGTACACAAGTATGGTCTCGCTCCAAAAGGCACCAGTGTCGTGCTCTACCGAAATCACGAAATCCGGCGGGTATGTTCACTTTCTGACTCAAAAGATTTAGTGTCATCTCACTTTCACTTTCCTTTTCCTTTTCATTGGTCACAGCACCAATTTGTAGCAGGTTGTAAATCTCTGTTGACAAACTACCATGAAGTTGAAGGTCTTTTTCTTTCTTTATAGTCACGGATTGGTCTGGCGGGCTGTATATATCGCCATCCATGGCTGGAAGCAGGCCGGGAGCTCTCATAGCTGGTGCTTGGGCTGCATTGGCATCTTTGGGAGAGGAAGGTTCGTCTCATCCTTTTTGGTCTTCGTCTCCTGCACTGAATTGTCTTTGACAGGGTACTTGAAAATCACGAAAAGTCTCATGGAGGCATCCAAAAAACTGAGGGACGGGTAAATATTAAGTGGTTCTTCGTTTCTTTTTTCTTGTCTCTTTAGCAATTCCTTTCAGAATACAAGAAATTCCGGGATTATACGTGCTTGGAGACCCGGCAATGACAGTCATTGCGTTTGGATCGAACGACTGCGACATCTTTAGAGTGAACGACGCTATGTCGAGCAAGGGGTGGAGCCTTAACGCTCTACAAAAACCTTCCAGGTAAAAATCTCGTCACAGTGATTCGTGTGCTCATATAATTCGCAGTGTACATTTTTGTGTGACGCTCCAACACGTTGATGCTATCGACAAGTTGCTCGAGGACTTGCGCTGTGCTGTAAAAGAGGTAACGTGACCACTGAACTTGGATCCACCATAGCTTTGTTTTCACAGGTAAAAGAGAACCAAAGTGATATGGAAGAGGGAATGGCACCAATCTATGGAGCCGCTGGCAAAATGCCAGATCGTGGAATCATTGGAGACATATTGATTGCTTACATGGACAACACATGCTAATAAAAATAATATAATAATAATATGATATTGTGAATGTGTGGAATATAGAAATGGAATATAAAAATATGCATATCCATTAGTCTAAAAACCATAATTTATATTTGGATTGGATTGTGAATGGTTTAGATTGAAACCAATCCAATAGAATATATACAGTTGAAATAAAGTCATGGGAGGACTTTTGAGAAGTTGCGGTCCAAGGCCAAAGAGAAATATATAGCCATTGGATAAAAAATGTTCTAGGATATGTTTTTTCAATCCAACTCTTACTGATTATATGCTGTTCACATGTTCAAGATGGCCATGCCACAAAGTATGGTCCATAGCATCCAGGGAAAACATATGGGAAATATGTTTCCTATTCTCTATTGTTTCTTAGTGTTACATATTATTGGTGTTGAGAGCTATTTCGAGACTTGAAGCCATTGACAAAAGACTTGCCTCCAATTCTCCATTTTGGCAAGCCGCTCCAAAACAATATTGCTGAATATCTAAATCCAAGTTCTAGTGCTGAGGGATTGAACTCTTTTGCAAATTTATCTATGACTTCTTGCCATGCTGGCCAGGTTTATCATTTTATCTCCTAGGTTTAAGACCTCCATATAGAAATTTGTAAATTAGTGTCATAAACAGTTGCAAATCCTTTATTATCTACACATAATGAAAATGTGACCCAAATGTTTTTCCAATATAAATTATAAGACCAAACAACGTCATAGTTTTTATCATAAATTACTAAATTTCCATCTTTTTGTAGGTGAAGAAAACAGTTAAGTCCTTTACCAATAGTTTTGGTATCCCAAATTTTTGATTCTGTATAATATAGCACTAAATTACAATAAAATTGCATAATTAAAATGTAAAACATATTTGGTGACTGCAAATATTCTCCAGTATTTAAAATTTAAAAATAAGAGTAATATGGTCCACTTTTAATACACGTTTTATGTATATCACAATCTGAGGTAATATTGTTTTGATAATAAAAATGAGTTGGAACTATACCACTAAATCTATTTAATTTAAAATCGATACTATATGAGATTGAATATAAAACGCCTATGTAGGTGACAGAACTATAAGTTGTAAAATCATTTATGACATATATATTTAATATACGATTAAATTCACGTTGTAAAGATTTACCAGTATTTAAATTATACATAAAAGGAATAATACTACAAAGATAATTATAATATTTTTATATTCTTGTATATCAAAAGCTTCTATTGAAACCATTAAACTTTTTCCCTTTTCATATAGAACTTTAGACATTGAAAACCCCAAAAATATCCCTCTACGGTTTCCTATATTTTCAATAAGGTTTTTTATTATAGGGATTATAATATTTTGTCTATATTCAATTGTTATACTTTTTTGGTTTCCTTCATAATATTTTCTTACACATCTAATAAATGGCATAAATATGATTATTATAAGAACTAAATATTGAATAAGCTTCATAGTTTAAAAATTATCTATAACTTTTATAAAAAAGAAAAGTTACTTATTTAAACTAATTGTCACAACCTCAAACACAAGAAAGTGTATGCATTAAAGAAGAAAGGAAAGAGAGATAAAAGAAGCAAGAGAGAGAGAGAAAAAAAAACTAGGGTGATTAGCCTTGATCACTTATACATCTTTAACCTAAGTATGTATGCCTCATATATCTCAAATTCGAAACTTGTGAAGTAATGAAAAACCAAAAGAGAGAACCATATAATAGAAGTATATTAAAGTTCTGAATAACACAATATGCTGTATATATATCTAAAGCAAAAAAACATAATTATCAAGCAAGTCTAATAATATTTTATTCTATGAATTTTAAAATTAAATGTTATTGAACTATGTACATGTTCTAAAAAATTAAAACATGTGGCAGAATATAGAATTATTGATTTATCTAATAGAATATTTAATATTTAATTCCCAATTTGTCCATCTGGCTAACATAAACCATTTTATTTAGCAATTGTGTATTTGATATTTTGGTGTATTTGGTTGGAAAAAGTTAAATAAATTTTCACAAGAAATTACCCTTGGCTTTATAGGTCTTGAGGGATAAATAATCATTAAATTATCTCTTATATATTCATTTCCTCTTGATTAGATATAAATATAAATATATATAGAAAATGGCTTAATACATGGATAAAAGTGCAATGGTCTTGAAATACTGAATAAATGGTCTGATATTTGAATATTACATCTGTGCAGACTCTATTGATTTGCTAAGAGAATTGCCATATGTTAAGATTGAAATTTGGAAACTAGTTTGCTTCTGTTGGTATTAGAGAGAGTGGGTTTCAAATCACCACATATTGAGAATGAGTCAAGAGATTTGTGGCGTTCATGAGGATATTAATTTGTAGGGATGCATTTGTTCACGAGGGTGAGTGTGGTAACCATAAAATTGTATAGTCTGACCAACTAAGTAGAAGCATAGGAAAGTTAAGTTTACTAGAGAAGATCACATCATGTCGATATCAACCACAAAAAGGAGTAAAGTGAAGGTTTCTGATAAATACACATTATTCTGGCACTTGATAATTGGCAATCAATAAGTTTGGAGCTTCATGGGTGTTATGAGCTCCAACACTGCCCACAAGCTAGTGAACCATTATAAGATGATATGGATGTTACAATCTTTGCCACTTATTGGAACTCAAGTGCTATATATCCCATCCAACCAGCTTCCATATGCCATACTATAGAGCTAGAGACATCTTATGGGATCATATTCAAATGGATTTTATCCTTGACATCCAGGTATTGAAAGAATCAACAAACATTTGTTATGCAAATGATTGGAACACACAAAGGTTTCTTTTGCTCTTTCCTTTACTTTTGTTCAATGAATCCACAAATTTTTTTATTCAATATCAAGAATCCCTTTTTCTTGTACAGCACAAATACAAATCTCTTTAATATATTAAAAAAAGTCATATATATAGTGCATTAGTATAATAAGGTTGAGTTTGAGAATGTTCAAAGGAATATTTTGTGATAATTAAAAATCCCACTACATTAAATTAGTGTACAACCATTTATATTAGTATATACTATATACTTAAACTTCATATCATCCCCTTCTCTCGAAAGGATGGAAGGCAATAAGGGTTTTTTGGTTGGTGGGTTAGGCTCTGGAGGAACATCAAAAGGAGGCACTAATGGATCTATAAATGGTATTAATTGTTTCTAATCCCTTTATATGAAATATTTCAGTTATTACACATACATAGTTTTTGGAGGATCAACCTATTGAATATTATGTTAAACCAACTTGTGGTTTAATTTGCCGTAACACCTAATATAGTCTTATCCATTGAGTAAAAAACCTCTCAGACAAACCATATATTGTAAAATTGAAAGAATAAGTTAACACCAAGTCATCCATTTTATACTCTATTGGTGGACAATGATGGGAGTTGTAGCACTACCAATACTAGGTCTTGGGATCAATATTTATTCTTTTAGTTGTCTGAACAGAGTCTATTGAACATTTGGGTTGTGTACAAGTGGGATAACAAGCTTGTGGCAATTGTGAAGGTAATCTCCACTCTATTGATAGTATTAAATCACAACTATATAGAAATTTATATGGTGAAACACTAATAAAACTCTGTACCCCTATGATATATACATACCTAAGAAACAATAAATAACCATCCTAATCCGAATGTTAAAAACTCACATACTTCACAATCATCCTTTTGAAGGTCCAAATAAGCTGTTTCACAAAACCATCTATCTATGGATGATAAACACTTGTGAAAGTGTAACGTATCCCTAATAGAGATGTTAAAACATGAAATGCCTCAACCATTATCCAAAAGAATCTGCTTCAGATAAAAATGTTAAAACACTACTTGATTGAGGAGGAAGTATCTAACAGTAGTTGTAAATGCACTAATAAAAACACCAACTTCCACCAAGTGAGTCAAGTAGCCAAAAGTAGTAATGATATATTTGTCAATTGTGGAAAAAGCTTGTTAAATAAAATGCCATCAACTCAAATGGATAGGAAACTACAATTGACTCCAATCATTCTTTTATAGCATGGGAGGAGTATTACAAATTTGGTACCAAATGTAGCTATGCACATATTGGATGATATTATATCGCATCTTCGGCTAATAAAAACACCTGCATAGCTTCTTAGTCACACGACTATGTCCTATATGCTACATAGAATAGGAAAATCATAATAGATGTGGAGAAAGTGTGGAATAAAGATCAAAGGCATAACTAACTGTAAATAATCATTAGGATTTGTCCCTATAAAATAAGGAAGGTCATCTTTAATATGATATTGAAAATGTAAATACCAAAATGGCAAGTTATCAGTAAGTGATGTAAAATTCTCAAACCCATTGCGTTAAATCCATGTTTTAACCTTTTGAGCTTCACGAACTTTATTAAGAAAAGGAACATTAAGTACAACAACTTTCAGCAACACAAAATCCTCATCTAGAAAATCCACAAATGCTAGAATAATAACTTTGTTAAGAACATGAGAAGAGAGTAAAGAAAGAAAAAGGCTCGAGAAAAGGCATAAACATCAGTTATAAAACTCCTTAGGTAATGAACAAACTTGAAATTATATATCTAAAGCTTAAGAGCCCACCAAATAGTCTGACTAACCAAGTTCTTCCACTTTAATAACAAAGTAATTACAACATGATCACCTTTTAATAATGTTCAAGAATCATGCAAATATGCATAAAGCTTCTTAAAACCCTAAACTACTGATAAACACTTCTTATTTATCATAGAATAATTCACCTTCACTAATTGTAATATATGGTTGATATGTGCAATGAGATGACATTGACTAGGCACATTCATGCTCTCTTGCATCAAGCCCTTTAGACCAATATCATAAGCATCTACACATAAAATGAAAAGTTGAGTGTAATTAGGATATACCAAAATTGGAGGAGTTATTAACAACTCTTTGAGATCCGTAAATGCTTATTTGCAATCCTTATACTAGATAAAAGATGACGTTAATAACTTCAATAATGTTCACAATATTGCAGTATAATCAGAAAAATGATCAATAAATAATTGAGATATTACACCTTACCCAAGAAGTATTGCACATCATTCACACACTTTAGAGTAGAGAACTTCAAAACAACCATAAGTTTGTCAATTAGCGATTATACCAATTGATTTCGATTTTACCAATTGCTTTACTCATCAACTTGTAAACCTTTATGAGAAATACGATACCTAAGGTAAGTCATATCCTTAGATCCAAAAACACATTTTGATAGCTTCAAATTTAAACCAATTTCTTGCAACCAATTCAACACTTTATGAACATCACGAATGTGCTCTTCCCACATCCCTTTTGAGTGGATCAAGACATCATTTATGAAGTTATTAGTCACCTTTAGTATATTATAAAGACCCTTATCTATCATTTAATAGAAAGTCGCTAGAGCATTATTCAAACCAAATAACATCATAAAAAACTTGTACAAATCAAATGGTGTATAAAAAACAGTTTTGGGAACATCTTCTTAGGCCATTAGCACTTGTTAATACCAAAAGTAAGATCAAATTTGGTGAACCAATAACATTTCCCCAAATAATTCAAGAGATCAATAGTGTGAGGAAGAGGGTACATATCCAAAATAGTACCTTATTTAATGGATGATAGTCAATGAAAAAGCAAATTCTTCTATCAAGCTTTATCATAAAATGAAGTTCATATATCCAAAAACTCCAAGACTTTTTGATAATACCCTTCTTTAATATTTTCTTGATGTTTACAAGTAAAATCTTTATCTCTTTAGGTGATCGATGCTAAATAGGAATCTTGATTATACGAACATTTTTAATTGGAATAAGATGATGTGTTGCAATCTTCGTTCAAGACAATAGGTCAAAATTGAAGAAATTAGTATACTCCTTAAGTTGGTCCACTATTGTGACACAAAAACTGTAGAAGGGATCTAGAGAGGGAATAGAGGAGTAAGATGGAAATATAGTAAGAAGTAATGAGAAAACAAAAGTGATAGAAGTAAAGGTAAATGCAAAAGACAAAGGGAAACAAAAGTAAAAGGAATAGAAGAACTATAAGGAAGTATGAAATAAGAGGGAGAAATTTCAAAATTATATTTGACATAATTGCATTACAACCAATCCATACTAAGGAGAAGGTCAAAAGCTTGATTCGGCACCACCTGCAACAATTAAAATTCAAGCTTGAGATCTCTCACACACACAACTAAGTCCACCTCATCCCGTGCACATGCATGTGTATGACTGTTGCCATAAAGAATGAAAATTAGCTTTACCACATAATACAACTATAGATGGCAACATATGGTAATAGGCCGCGCAATAAAATGTAAATTCAAGCTTGTATCAATCAACACAGAGAGAATAATAGGAAACTTCTTGTTATTAAAATGAGCTTGGAAAGTAAATACTAGATGAACTAATGCTGAGTGAACTCCTTGATAGTGGGATATTGCCCTATAGAAAGATGCAAGTCAACAATGTATTGAAGTGGATATCGTGACTCTATTATAATTGATGACCAAAAGTTTGGCTCAGTTATGGAGTATACCAATTGGCATTTAACTGGAAAATAAACCATATAATGAGGAACCACATTCCATTAAAATAGGGGAAGAAGTTTTACCAGGTGCACATAAGTCTAGTGCATTGATGTGGGGTTGTGCATGATTAAAGCATTGAGAACTATGCACTTGCTTGTACATAGTAGACATTGTGGAGGGGGAGTGTGAGGGATGCCATCCTATGCTGGAACTTGCATTGAAATTGCTCCACTTTGTGGTTGACACTGCACTAAAATAGCTTCATCTTATGGTGACTTTACACTGGAAATGTTGCAACATCACCAACAAAGCTCTCCTCAAGAATTGTCTCCTCTATTCTATTCACATTCTCTTTATCTAGTCGTGGAATAACCTCTTCTACACTCTCAACAAGAGAAAAATCAAGGGTGGACATGAACTCAACATCTAGTGTCTCTATTTCAAGAGACAACATCTCCTTATAGAGTCATGAAGAAAAGAAGCAAAATAACATAAATAAGCTAGTTAGTAAAGGAATTTGGAGTGGTTTTGGCTTATTAAATAATCCCAACACAAATATTTCCAATCACTACAATGCTTAAGCCCATAAATTAGGGTGAGCAATAAGTATCACCTACAAATTAACATGTGGTAATAAACTGGAAACACACACACACACAAACACACAAAATAAACTAGTAACTAAAAGAAACTCCACATATGGTTTTGGTGTTGAAAGTGTGAACTTGATACTAAGGGCTTCCAGGACATGTGATCATCTTATCTAGGTATCACATTGAGCTGCTACTATTGTTTCAGCTGTTTGTGCCATCTTATTCTGGTTTTCTAGCACAAATTGGCATATGGAAGGCACACTGTGGACACATAGAACATAGTAGTGTTGAATCAAGGTGGGGGATACATACCTGGCGCATGCCTAAGACCCAATGCTAGTACATGAGTAGTTACTGCTTTGTCAATTGTGGTCATGCCAACACCTGAGAACACAAATGGATGGAGGAAGTGAACACCTCTCACTCACAAGCATAACCTAACACATGTGAAATTCTTGTTTTACCTGCCAATGAGCAGGAATTTTTTTATTGTAACCAGACCTGCCCCAGGCCTACCTCCAGCCCTTATTGTTTTATTGTTGTACAAAAGTTATTTCTTAGTAACTATACATTTATTATAATAAATAAGTATCAAAAGGAGAGATTTAAACTTCCAAAGTTTAAAACTTGAAATTATTAGGTTATAAACCTTTATAAAATATTTTAATAAAAATATTATAATTCAAACTGTGAGTGCATGGAATATGGAAATGGACTTGGACCTCACAAAACCTATATTCCAAAAAATGATATGTTTATTAAAATCAAGTATACAAATAATAAAGAACTACAAAAGATAAGTTAAGCCATAAAAAAGGATTACACTACTAAACCATATACAATATATGGTACCTTGATGAGAAAAACATCAAATAAAAATTATAAAATAAAATTTTCAGAAAAAATTGTATTACTACCCAAAGTAATAAAGAATTACTAATAATAGTTATATATCAATATAGATTAAATATTTAGGAAAATGAAAAATTACTATGTTATGCTATTGAGTAACATGAAAAAAATCTAAAACATTACTACTTTATTAATTACTAAATAGAGGTGTTGTGCCAACTTGCCAGCTTTGTCCCATTTCTGAGAGAAAAAGAAATCATTGGAGGTTCAAGTGGTGGCAATTCATTATCCAATTGCCTTTTGGAAAGAAGGGAGTGGCCAGACAATTGCCATTTGCTGAGCAATTTCACAATTACTTTTACAAACTTAAAAAAAATGTTTCTTAGTGATTTTTTGGGCAATACCTGGCATTCCCTTGCCTGCTGACAATATTAGATGTTCCTCTTTCCTTGCTGGAGATGTAATAAAAACAAGTGAACTTCCAGATATGTGTTTAGGTTCTCACCACAACATAGATCTCATCTCACACATACTATTCACATCAACAGACCAAACTCTTGTAAGCTTGCCAGTGGTGTTGGAGAGTAGAGAATGTTGGAGCTAATCCAAATGTTTTTCTTCTTTATGTATGTTTGGTTGGGCAATAGAGGCATTTCTCAAATTCTGTATACATTAGATATCGGTTTAATATCATATAAATCTAGTAAGTAATAGAAATGAATTAAAAATCTTTAACAATAGTTAAGTTTATAAATCTTAAGTAGTTTGTAATAATCTGGGTTTATTAATGCAATAGTTTTATCAAAATGTTAGATATAAATAATCTATGCTTAAGAAATGTATTATATATCTTCAGAAAAATTTAACCATGAATCCCCACAGCCAAATGAGAAGAGGAAGCCATGTATTTACTTCCCTAGGCCATGGAGAAGAGTGAGAAAGTTATGTGAAAATCCTGTGAGAAGAATTTTCTATGCTCTCAAAGAAAGAACAAACAATTGAAAGCTAGTTGAGAGGATATGCATTGTCCAAGAAAGGGAGCTGATGTAAAGATATGCTACCCTGTGAAACCCTAAAACTTCCATTGAGTAAAAGTGCAGTGATAGAATATTATAGTTACATTATATTGTTTAAAGTATTCCTCTATCCTCTATACATACATATATCTATATATGTATATGTATGTGTGTGTGTATATATATATATATATACACACACACACATACATATACATATGTAGATATATATACATACAGTTGTGAGGTCCAAGTGTATAGCTATGATGCTGTATACTAATATAAATGGCCGTACATTAATATTAGCATAGTGGGATTTTGATACTTGTTGGATTGGTTTCAATTTGGACCACTCACTCTTATATATAAGGTAGGGTTTTTGGGTTAATGGATATGCACATTATTGTATTCCATTTCCATATTCCACAATTTTAATTGTCCCTAAGAAGTGTTTAGATTTGGGATTTTGGCTTAGATCTAGGGTTTGCATTGTCTAGATCTCATTTTCTTTATAGCTTTTTTGTACTATTGGTTTGATCACTTTATGGTGATTGCTACCTATCATTCTTGGGATGATGTTTAGTATTTGCATCCTACATGTCTTCAAAGAACAGTATTGCAATGGTACAATGGTTTAAGTTTAGCCACTTATACAATTTGGAACATTTTCCTGGATGTCTTCAAACTCACATTTGGACATGCTAACAATTGTGATGATACCTTTCAACAATTGCATCATCTTTGTTAGGCCATTTTAGTTAGTGATGGAATTTGGCCAAATATGTAAAAGCAGATCAAATTAAGAATGTTGTGGCTAGCACTTTGTCAAAATCTTGTGGGACTTATGCATGCATTTACTCTAACCACCTTTGATAATGCTTTTAGACTAATACAACATTATAAAACATTACCTCTTCCACTTGTTATTGCATGTCCTTTAGCTCCACTTCTTGTGGGAAATAGTCTTGTTCCAATGAAGGTTGATGCTACTATTGCTCGTGTTCAAGGACAAGGGTGAGGACATGGTTGTGGTCGTGATATCCACTGTTAGGCATGTGATGAGGTTGGCCATACATATTAGCATTGTTGGCATTTTCTAGATTAGCATCCTCTATTTCTTGGGTGGAGGCCTTGGCATCAACAACATCTTATTGGTGCTATTGTAGTGGAAGGTCTTAACATTGAGATTTTTTTAGGAAATGAAGAGTCATATGAAAGGTAGAGGGTCTTTGCATGAATAAGTCAATAACCCTTCCATCCTTTTTTCGAAAGCTACTTATATATCTATTTTATCACTACAAGACCTTTGACTTTTAGCACAAAATTGGATCAGTCCAGCACTTTGCCATGTTGCTCTTCTTCAATGCTGACTTCACAAACTAGCTTGGAGTGCATTTGTATACTACAACACTGTCTTTCAAGTTTAAGCAAATCTGCACCAAATTCTTTTGGCCAAGAAAGTGGCTTCATTCAAAACTTTAATCTAAAGCTTAAAAATCCAAAGTTCCATCAAGGTGCTCACCAGTTATGCATTGAGATTGACAACTAGTTGTTAGTGTGTGAATAGCTATGCTTTCCCCCATCTCAACTTGATGTTGTGAGTGTCACTAGTGTTCACTCACTGTCATGACTTGCAAGCCATGTAGATAAGTACACCTTCTATGTCATTGCTATTGTTGTTACATCCATTGACCAAACACAATTTAACATTGATGTCATTCATATTGGTGACACATTTGAAAAGGAATACAAGGTACACATGCCTATGGTTTGTAAAGTTTTCTGACCTTTACACAAGATTGAAATTCTCAGTGATATGCAACACATATTCCAAGAGCTCAAAGCTTCTTGGTTTGCAAAAGAAATGCCATGTAGGATCTTTTACAATTTGCAAGGCATAGATTGGATGAATGTTTAGTGTGTTGCTCCATACACTATTATGTACAAATTTCCTAATCAAAAGGCATGGCAAGACTTGATAGATCATTTATATACAATAGCATCTTTGTGTCATAACCAGTTTAGAGGGGTTTGTTTTTGCTTATACATTTTTATGTTGTTCTTATCTTCATGTTATAGATAATTGACTATTTCATCTATGCCAATCCACAGAAGGTGTCAATGAACTACTCTTGCTGTGTTTGAAAGAGGTTGAACATTTCCATGAACACTAAGGACTTTGGCATTTGCAAGGATTGTGTCAAGACCCCCCAACAAGATCAAGACTGGAAAATGCAAAAGACAAAGAGAAAAGCTAGTGGAAACAAAGAAGAAGCCTTAGACTGGCGTTGATTCAGATTGTGGAGAAATGGAATAAAGCTAACTTATATATACTATAGGTTGATGAAGCTCCACCACTCTTGGATCGAGGATGGCCTAAATATAGCTGAGGTCGAGGAGGCGCCATATCAATATCAGGAATGTGGCTCGAGACTCAGGAATCGTACAAGAAACCAGAGAGTCAAGAATAGGGAAGTGTCTTGAGAGTCAGGAATGTGGTCTGCAGGTCAGGAATCTAGCGAGAGTCAGGAATGTGGCAAGAATTGGGGGATTCCTGACAACACCCCCTCCTCAAGAACGAGTGGAACGAGGACGTGAATGAGAACGACGAGGAGGATGAGATGAGCGGCGAGGGATGGGAGATGGAGAAAAAGAATGAGGACTGGGACGAGAAGGATAGCGGCGGTGGAAGTCCTGAACAAGGTCAGGAGAATGAATCAAGTTGTCCACAGATTCCCAAGTGCATTCTTCAGGCCCGTAACCCTTCCAGTCAACCAGATAGTAGAGTTTAGACTGTGAAATCTTGGAATCAAGGATGTCCTAAACCTCGTACTCAGACCCATCCTCAAGCTGCACTGGTGGAGGTGGAGGAATGACCCGATTGGGAATAGGACTGGGAATATAAGGCTCAAGGAGAGAGGAATGAAAAACGGGGTGAATTTGATATAAGGAGGGAAGTGCAAGGCGATAAGTGACAGGATTAATGATGGCAGTGATAGGGAAAGGACCGAGGCGTTTGAAATCAAGTTTTGGATAGGGCCTGGTGGTGGAGATATTTCGCCTAAGGAGCCAGACTTTATCCCCGATATTGTAAGGGGGACAATCCTAATGATGGACATTGGCAAGTGTTTTGTGAGATTCCTGAGCACGATGGAGGTGGAAGGAGATGGAGTTGTGGATTTCTTGGAGGTTGGAGACAAATACCTCAGAGTGGGGATTTGAATGAGAGGATTCGGATGGAGAAAGAAGTGAGAGATTGAATTGGGGATTTCGGCCAGAGTTTGCAAAGAAGGGGGAAATTCGAAGAGAGGAGTGAACAGAGTTGTTATAGGAGAACTCAGTAAGGGGAAGGATATCGAACCAGTTATCTTGATGATAGTTGATGAAGCATCTCAAGAATTGTTCCAACGTCTGAATCGTTCGCTCAGACTGCCCATCAGTTTGAGGATGATACGCCGAAGAGAGGTTGGCCTTCACTCCAAGCAGCTGCAAAAACCGTTGCCAGAAATGAGAGATGAACTGAGGTCCCTGATCCGAAACCACATCTGTAGGAATCCCATGAAGTCGGAAAATTTCCCTGAATACCAGTTTTGCCATGTCCTCGCCCGAAAACTCCTTGGTACATGGCAAGAAGTGCGCCATCTTTGTGAAGCGATCCACCACGACTAAAATGCTGTTGAAGCCTCCAGAACGCGGAAGATCACTCAAGAAATCCATGGAGATGGATTCCCAAGGACCTGAAGGGACCGGAAGGGAACGAAGCAAACCTGAAGGAAGGTGGCGAGGTACCTTATTCCGGGGGCAAGTATCACAGAAGGTAACAAAAGCTTTGATGTAGTTGTCCATGTGAGGTTACCAAAAGTCCCGTGCAACTAGCTCATAGGTTTTCGCAATGCGGAAGTGACCAGCAATCGGGCTATCGTGGCACGCCATCAGGACCAACCTTCGAGCATCACCTTCAGGAACGTAAAGTTGCTCCCCACGGTATAATAAGCCATCTAAGAACTCGAACTCGTCAAATCGCCAGCAGTCGGGAGTCACAGGGTGTCCAGCCTGAAGATGGGGGAAAATGTCGCTGGCGAGATCATCGGATTGAAGATCGTTTCTAATTGCATCCATCAAGGAGGAGTCCTGAGGGGCCAGGGAAATTGCCATAACTTGAAGCCGATCAAGATCAAGGATAACTTGATCCTGTTGATCGAAGGCAGGATTACTAGGCTTGAGACTAAGATAGGAGCGCCTTGAAAGAGCATCAGGAAGGCCTTGAAACTTTCCAGGTCTGTACTTGATAACAAAGTCAAACTGACTTAGGAATTGTGCCCACCTTGCTTGACGACGGCTTAAAACTCGGGAAGTGGCAAAGTACTCGAGATTTTTGTGATCCGTCCAGATTGTTGTTTGATGGCCCACCCCCTCCAAGAAATGGTGCCACTCTCCAAAGGAATCCACGATGGCAAGGAGCTCCTTGTCGTGGATTTCGTAATTGATCTCCGCAGGCTGGAATTTCCGAGAATGGAAAGCGACCGGATGAAGTTCTTGATCTGCTCCGAGTTGAGACAGCACAGCACCGATGGCAAAGTCGGAGGCGTCAGCCTCGATGAAGAAAGATTGTGAGGAATCAGCATGGATCAAAATGGGAGCAGAACTAAAGGCTGCCTTGAGTGTGTTGAAGGCGTGCTGGGCAGCAACAGACCAAGAGAAGGGAACATCCTTGCGAGTGAGATGCGTGAGAGGAAGGACAATGTCAGAGTAGTGATCAATGAATTTGCAGTAGAAGTTGGCGAAACCAAGGAAAACCTGAACATCCGATATTGATTGTAGAGGCTCCCACTCGAGAATAGTCTTGACTTTGGCAGGATCCATTGTGATACCCTCAGGAGTGACAATGTACCCAAGGAACTCCACAGACTGCTGATCGAAGGAACATTTCTCAAGCTTCGCGTATAGGCCGTGTTCTCGCAGCTTCGCCAGTGCCTTGCGTACATGTTCGTCGTGCTCCTCCTGAGTTTTTGAGTAGATGAGGATGTCATTGAGGTAGACGATCACCATCTGATCAAGAAACTCTCGAAAGACATCGTTCGCCATGTGTTGGAAAACTGCTAGAGCATTTGTCAAGCCAAATGGCATGACAGTGTACTCGAAGTGGCCATAGCGGGTTCGAAACGCAGTCTTCCATTCATCACTAGGCCGGATCCGGATCAGGTTGTATGCGCCACGGAGGTCAATCTTGGTGAAGAAGCGGGCACCGCTGAGGCATTCCAACAGGTCCGAGATCAGGGGCAGTGGATAACGATTCCGAACAGTCACCTTGTTCAAACCTCAGTAATCAATGACTAGCCGCAAACACCCATCCTTCTTCTTGACAAAGAAGACAGGTGCTCCAGTCAGGGACTGCGAATGCTGAATGTACCCCGAGGCAAGGTTCTCATCCAAGTACTCTTTGAGGGCCTTAAGCTCGGACGGGGATAACCTGTAGATAGGCCCCCATGGAGGTGACGCTCTTTCCTGTAAATTAATGGGACAATCATAAGGCCGATGAACAGGTAGTACACTAGCTTTTTTCTTATCAAACACATCCCCAAAATCATGATACTTCTCAAGAAGACTGATAGGAAAAACATGCAAAGCAAAAAGGAAAATAGGTTCTTCATGAAGGAGTTCTTTCATAGTGATGTCGAGCAGCAAAGTCCGTATCCATGAAGCAGGAAGTTACACTCGAGTCTAGTAGCGCCAAAGCCTTGAGTCCTGATTGTTCGGTGAAAGAAAGGAGACATGGGATGTGGAAGTTGCGGGAATTGGTGGTAGCTTTGATGAAAGGTGATGAGGAGCTTGATAAAGAAGAAAAGTGATTTTTATTCAGGGAGTCCAAATAGACAGCTCCTATTCTGTTTGGACAGGGTCATTTCCCGACTGCAACTGAGGTGGACTTTGAGGTAGAGTGAACTCGAGCAATTAAGGAGGCTTCTTGGGACATATAGCTACTTTGTGATTAGGATCAACACAGTAAAGGCAAAGATTATGAGATATTCGATGTTGCTTCTCAGTAGGACTCAACTTCCCTCTAATGAGTTGGGGAGTACCAGAAATATCCATCGGGACCGGAGTAGTAGGTTTAGGAGTATGCCCCGAAGACTCAAGCTGGGATTCCTGAGTCTGGGACGGAAAAACAGCGGTGCGGCGACTTTCCTGACGACGTTCAAAGAGACGATTGTCATATCGAACAACTTTGTTGATGGCGTCCGACAGGTCCTTGGGATCCTCCATGGTGAGCAACAAATCCTTGACATAGTTGTTGAGGCCGAAACGAAATTGGTCAATCAGGGCCCGCTCATCCCACTGAGTGTTCAAGGCAAGGAGTTGGAACTCTGCAGCGTAGATTGAGGCAGGACAAGACCCCTGAGAGAGACGTCTCATCTTTGTGGTAGCAGCCCAAACCCGATCCATCTCGCCAAAACATGCTTCGAGCTTCTCTTTGAACAATTGAAGATCCATCAGCTCCGGAACCACGACCCCTTTCATGCTCTTCTCCAGAAGAGGAGAAAACCATGACAAAGCTGCACCTTCAAGCAACGTCCCAATTGCGCCGATTTAAGACTCGAGAGTGGGGTACCGTTAATGTTGAAGTGCAAAGATCAGCTCCATTTGGTTCAAAAATCCGCAAAGCTCCGAATGCTTGCCTGAAAATTTCGCCGGGAAACTCACCTTTGGTTCAGGAACTTTGTTGGATCCTTGAGCCGAAAGTGAAGCAAGCTCCTACTACATGCGAAGAAGGGTCGCCTTCAGCTCCGTATTCTCAGACTGGATTTTTGCAAGGACTTCGGCAAAGAAATCAGGATGGCTTGGAGACTCCATCGGCAAAAAGAAAGAAAAGAAAGGGGAAAAAGACAAAGGCAATCAAATAATCGAAACGAGCTAAAGCAAAAGCAAAAGGCACAATCTGAATCAAACTGTCAAGACCCCCCAACAAGATTAAGACTGGAAAATGCAAAAGACAAAGAGAAAAGCTAGTGGAAACAAAGAAGAAGCCTTAGACTGGTGTTGATTCAGATTGTGGAGAAATGGAACAAGGCTAACCTATATATACTATAGGTTGATGAAGCTCCACCACTCTTGGATCGAGAACGGCCTAAATATAGCTGAGGTTGAGGAGGCGCCACATCAATATCAGGAATGTGGCTCAAGACTCAGGAATCGTACAGGAAATCAGAGAGTCAGGAATAGGGAAGTGCCTCGAGAGTCAGGAATAGGGAAGTGTCTCGAGAGTCAGGAATGTGGTCTGCAGGTCAGGAATCCGGCGAGAGTCAGGAATGTGGCAAGAATTGGGGGATTCCTGACAAATTGCAACAATAGCAAAAACTACTTCAAACTACTCTATGTGATTGATATCCTTCACACTATCAATGGTTTTGAACACAAGGTTGCTATAGAAGATTGCCATATTGATGGCCTCCCTCTAGTTTAGTTTAAAGAAATGTTCAAATCGTATGAGCTACCTCTTGCTATTATAATACTCAAGGAATTTGTTCCATGTTAGAGATGTTTTCTTCTTTTGAGCTCTTATGATAAGAGAGGTGCTCAACAGGTTGAGTTATAGCTAGACTTAGCAAAGGTAATGAGTGGTTACCAAAAAAGGGAGAATAAGAAAAGAAAAAAACTTAGCTATAAATAAGGACTATAAAATTTAGTTTCATTAAAGTAAATGTTCAGAATTATTCCTTGGGGACTTGCTCCTCTAGTATTTGGTATAGGGCATTGTTATAAATGTGACTTAAGATACTTGTTGGTCAATTCTTATGAACATTCTCTCTTTATTGTCATGACAACAAAAGATCAATATTGTTGGTTCCTTTTGTTAGCCTCTTTTATCCAAGTGTTAATAAACTAAATTTAACATTTATACTTGGCTGAATGAGCATAAGGAAGGAATTCTTAAATGTTTATTTAGTCAATGTCGTGAATGTGACTTCGGGTATCAAAAGTTATTTGTCAGCTAGTCCTTTCGAATATTCTTTTCTTACTGCCACGACAGTAGAAGGTCAGTATTGTTGAACCCTTTATCAGTCCCTCTTGTGCTAGTGGAGTTAATTGGGCATTTTGAATGTACTTAGATTAGACGAGCATAAGGATGGAATTCTTACATACTATTAGCTAAACATACTTAGCCCGGTAAGGAGTTCCTGTCTCGTCATGTCTTGCACTGATTAATGACAAAAACCCTCAATATTGCTAAATAATAGCTTACCATGTCTGCGAAACACCCTCACTATCATGCCCTTTGTGTTAGTCTCATTCCGATCCTAAATGCTATTTATGGAAAGTGTCTAAATTTGCTCATTTGGCATATTTACGAAATGTAAAGATTGTTCTGAACACAATATTATTCCTCCCATGTCTAAATTTACAATCTAAAGATATTCCATATTTAGTGAGTTTCGAGCTTGTCCCAGAGATTAACTCCTGGTACTAAGGGAGGCTTGGGGTGAAAGCCCAAAGTGTGTGTTCCTCAAAAGGGGAGGTTAGGGGTTCTAAATGTATAATAAGGATAGTGGGTATGTCAAGCATGGTTGACCAACCTGAGGTATAATATAGCTTTTGCTTGCGTGTTTGTCCTTGTTTTGCGTCTGGCTTAGGTCTAAGCCCAAGTTCCACACTATACTAGCTGATGGAGTACCCATATCTTCACGTTAGGCCACCAGTATGCTAAAATAGTGCTAGACTCTATTTAGCTCTATTTTGTGTGTTACTCCACAAATGTTTTTAGGCTTTTCCAATGGCTAATCTATTGATCACTTTGCTCGAAAACCATTATATTTTTGTAAGCTAATATAAACTAGTAAAAGGGTTGAAGTTGACTTCGGTTGGCTTAAACTTTAATAGGTAGTTTGTATGATGCAACCTAAAAGGGATGCTAACTTTTGGGGCTAAGGCAATTGAGTTAGATAAAATCTGGAGTTGGTGTAGAAAAGTGGCTGTTGTGCTTTTCTAGAAAGGTGATCGATTTGCTAAAAGATTAGTCTTGGATACTGACTAAGTATCTTTGACTTTGGTTAGTTTAGTTATTAAAGAGTTTTGGGTGGTGATTCACTTTTGCTTTCTTCTAGCTTTATTCTAGTATTAATGGCATTGAAGTGGTGCTTTGTTGTTGACATTATATCTTCATCAAGATTAATGAAATTCAATATCAATCTTATAGAGATAGAATATATTGATCATTAATGATTCTTTTTATGCTTGTTATAAAGTGAGTGACATCTTGCTATAAATGAATTCATAAAGGATTGTTTAGTGATCACTTGTTAGGCACAGTTTCATTGTGTTTGGCTTTTGGATTGAAGCAAATATGCTCTTCATTAGCTTTGCATTATAAAATTTAGCTTATGCATGTGTTGAGAAGGATATTATGGGTTGTGCCATGATTTCTTCTTTAGCATTAAAATTAATTTATACAAGACTCGTGATCATTGTTAGGCAAGACTTAACTATATACTTCTTCAAGCTTTGGTTCTTTGAGTTTTATGCTCATTATTCCATTTGTTAAGAGTTGTTGGGGAAAGAATTTTGGCTTATTTGTTTCGATATTGAAATTAGTTTTTGCATCTAGCAATTTTTAATGATGATTGACTATCATTTAGGATAGTTGATTATCCTTGTCAAAAGATTTACTTGGTTGTTGTTGATGTAGAATGATATGTCATTTTTTAGGATGGTGGATTCTTTCTTCAACAATGATTATGCAACTCTCTTTTGATGGAAGGATTAATGATCTTTCATGATAGTTAGTTGTTCTCTTTGATGGCTTATGGCTTTTCGTATTACCATATATTTTTTGTGGTTTGCTTTAAATTGGTCTTTTGGGTTTGAGATATCGGTAGGATGTTGCTAATGTTTGCTTAGGCAATTCTGGTTACTAAGTATTATTGACTAGGGTTTATTCAGGTTGATTAATGCAATAGTGAGGCATGAACGAGTGTTTGTTGGTCTTGCAACATTCATTCTGTTCTGTTGATTGCTGCTACAGTTTGTTCTGAATAAATTGGATGTTATTTCTTCCAAGTGATACATTCGCGAGCATTTTGCTTGCGAATTGATGATACTTTATGTTCTTTGAGTTATTTTTGGTAAGTTGTTTGGCATATTATCTACAATCTTTAATAGTTAAATTTTATCATTGAGTTTTCTTGATGATACACTTGCTATTGAATTTTATTGGATATTGAATCCTATGTTTTCTAACGATAGTGATCTTGGTGGTTCCTATACTATCATACTGGCTTATTAGATGATAACTTACTTGAAATATTTTTGTATTCTAATCTAAGCTTTATTTATTGATAATTAAGCCTCTAAGATATCATTGTCTATGATTTTGCTATCCATCTATCCATCTATTGATTTTTGAGTTTAGGCCAATATAGGCAAATTGGCTTTAGCACTTCGTATGTATGGTGAAATTTTTAGTCATGGGGTAACTACTATTAACTGGTCATATCACTCACCTCTTTATCAATTTTCCTTCTTCCGTTCAAAGGGTATGACTATGTAAACAATTCTAACTACTTATTGATAGTAGTCTATCTAAACTTTAGCAACAGATTTGGTTTCTTTACTCATAAAGGTTGGGGCCTTTAGCTTCTCTCTCTATATTCCTGCAGGCAAGGGTATAGCACACTTTTGTAACTTGGGTGATGCCTAAAGCAGTGTAGTGTATGTGATCATAGGATGAGATTTGGATATACTATCACTGTGGATTCTTGGAACCTTGGGGGATAAATGGGGATAAAATAGTCATTAAGGGCTCTCTCATCAACTAATTGCTCCTTTTCCAATTAGCTTAAGGGGAGAGAGATAAGGTGTGCTACAAGCAGCAAGGGTGGCTAACTCCGTTGGTCATTTCTTTGTCAGCAACGGCTGAAAAGTGTCTGAGTTGGTAGTGCATCCGCATTAAACAAAAAGGTTACCCTAACTCATTTAGGTTGGTGCATTTATCATATAGTGTGATCACCGTAAACTTTTTCTAGAGTTGTTTCCTTGTCAGTGGTCTAGACTAGAGTATGCATTGATGAAGTTGATCTTCCCTAAGGGGGGCAGAGTGTTGCAAATGTAACTTCGGGTATCGAAAGTTACTTGTCAGTTAGTCCTTTTAGATATTCTTTCTTTACTGCCACAACGGCAAGAGGTTGGTATTGCTGAACCCTTTATCAATCCCTCTTATGCTAGTGGAGTTAACTAGGCATTTCGAGTGTACTTAGACTAGATAAGCATAAGGACGGAATTCCTACATACTATTAGTTAAACATATTTAGCCCAGTAAGGAGTTCCTATCTCATTGTATCTTGCACTGGTTAGAGATCTTGCACTGGCTGGGATATTCAAAGTTAAGTGTCTTTAAGTTTGAGTAATACTAGGTTGGATGACCGGGTCTAAATTCAAGAATTTACATTTGGTATTAGAGAGGTTTCAAGTTCGACTTTGTTAGTTGGCTTAGGGGAATTGCACCACATGTTGATTGACATCTGGCTGATCCAGTTTGCTCTGGCTAGGCTCAGCCCAAAGGGTAAGGTGTCAAGAGAGCAGGGCTCTCAGGAGAGATATAGCTCTCAGCTTCCGTTCACGAGGGCATGAACTTGTAGGGAAGTGTGGTGGATTGTAAGCAAGTAAAGAGAACGATTTAAAAGATGATCCATGAGGTTGAAATATAAAGGGAAAGGGCCTATGAATAAGAGTGCACCCCCTTTTTCCAATTGGTTAAGGGTCTTGGGATATTCAAGGTTAAGCATCCTTGGGTTTGAATAGTATTGGGTTGGGTGACCTTTTAAGAAGTCCAAATTCATGAGTTTACAAAAGGCCATATTTGACCAAGAAAGTCACTTTATCAACTACCAGTTCTTTTGGTTATGAACAAGGATGGTACCATAAGGATGTGTATCAATTATCAAGCTCTCAACAAAATCACAATTAAAAATAATTATCCTAGTGATAGTTGAAAAATGATCGTTCTTGTGTTCTGGGCACTAAGCCATTGCAATCACAGAAAGAGCTCCTTTGTTTAGTGCTTTTTTTACAATCATTGAAGAAATCTACTTGTGATTTCTAGTGCTAGGCATGTTTGGAATTCATAAATAGTTGTTTTTCAAGCCAAAGAGTGATAGTTTATCCCATCATAGTCATCAAAGCTCTTTTTGCCTATATTCGCGTTCTTGCCCCTACCTGCAAAATAGTGATAAACAAACAAAGACAAGAACATAAAGAAGAGAAAAAAAAAAGAAGAAGAAAAATAAAAAAAGAATAGAAAGAATTTAGTTTTAAACCCCAAAGATGTAAGTAAGGATAAACATATATCACTCTCTTAACTCTACTTTGCACAAATAGTCATAAGTAGAAAAAAAAGATAATTAATTCAATGCATATACATACAATAGTGAGTGGGGGTTGTTTTCTAGCATATCTAAGTGCTACTTATAAATTATATAATTTTATAACAGTTCTTAATTGTTTTGCGCTTGTCTATGATGAGTGTTGCCTAGGTTGGGTTTTTCTTCTTTGGATGCCTAAACTTAGGCAAAATTCCATTTTGCCTAAACTTCCTTCTTTTGTTTTGCCTGAGAAGATATACAAGATAAAATATTTACCTCTTCATGAATCTCAAACTCCTTCTCGAACTTGGTCCTGACATTTCCATATATTATAACACTTACTATATGTTAGTCATTTTTATATCCCTTTCTAAAGACTCATTCATTAATGGCTTTATGTTTATTCCTCAAGCACTTTGTTAGGAGTTCCACTCCTACTCTCAACTTTCTAAATTGGAACTTTTGGTCCAAATATGTTATGCTCATTAGGTTCTCGTTTTAACCACTACTATGTGGCATATTTTTTGCTTTACTTTGGGTTTTAGGGATTTGTGTCTCATATAATCATTATGAAAGATCATGAATTATTTATCGATAGAGATATAAATAGTCATTGTTGAAGAAATAATCCATCATCCTAAAGAGCAATAAATCATTCAACATTAATAATAATCAAGAAAATCCATTGATAAGGATAATTGACTTCTAAATGATAATCAATCATCACCAATGATCATCAAATGTATAAACCAACTTTATCATTAAAACTAATGAGTTAAAATGCCTTCCTTAACAATATGAAAGCTCAAAGAACCAAAAGCTTAAAAAATTCTATAATCAAATCTTTCCTAACAATGATCATGAGTTTTGCATAAACTTATTTCAATGGCAAAGAAGAAATTATAATATAACTCATAATATTTTCCTCAATACACTCATAAGTTAAACTTTATAATATAAAAGTTAATAAAGAGCATGTCTGCATCAATCCAAAGCCAAGCATAATGAAGTTATGCTTAACAAGTGATCACCAAAATGATCCTCTATGAATCCATTTAAAATGTAACTCTCGTTATAACAAGCACAAAATAATCATTAATAATTGATAGATCCCAACTCAAATTTATAAGGATTCAACACTTTAATTGATCACTAATTCTTCCTCTTGCAAAACTAGCATAATTCATGACTAAATCACTTTTCAAGTAAAAGCCAAATCTTAACTTCTATTAAATTATCTCATCTCAAACATAGCTAACTCAATTTATCACTCAGTTTGTTTAAACACTAATATTAGTTGCTAACTAGCAAATGCATAACTGGTAATAACATAAAGTTATAGCTAACTATCAACATTATCTTTATTGAAACTAGTGAAATGAAATATCAATTTCTATAATATGTGGAGAGGATGAAAGAATTGAAGTAGAACTTGAATAAAGACAACACTTAGAGAGGATGCAAAGTTTATAAGTAATTATTAATCATCAAAACAACTAATAATCACACTTCAACTTACGTTCATAAAACCTAAATACTCTACTCACATCATTGTGTTATATACTTGTCCAATAAGTAGGTAGCACCCCAAGTACAAGATATAGGAATATGGACAAGCACAAACTAAATGACCAATTGAATTCAATTGAATTGCAATAAATTTAATAACATGTTTAGCCAATAACTCTGAGTATGCATTGACGAGGTTAACTATGCATGATTAACACTCAAGCAAAACTAAAGTGAAGACTATGGGATAAACTCATATAAATACACAACCTCCTAATAGACAAGGCTATAGTACAGGTACTAACACCTCAACTACAAATAACTAAGTTAAACATTTCATTTCCAATGATCTTGCTTATTGTAATTTGGTTATAGATATTGAAGAAACTAGCCAGCACTCTATATGCTGACGTATAAATACATTTTTTCCATCCCTCCCCATTATTACAAAGGATGACCTCTAATAGTTGTCTTCATTAACCTCACACAAACAAGTATGAAAAAAATATGTATTAACTTTAATATTTCCCAATTTTGAACACTATTCAGGTTCACCCTCTTTCTCCTACAGGAAGTGTTGGCAACGTGGAAATAGTTATTGAGGACTACTTTAAACTTTCCAATAACATGAGCTGATAATCTTTTGTGTTCCATAGATGGATACAAGGATTAGGAATGAATAATACCTTCAGCATCAACTTCATATTCTTTGACTTGCCTGATGGGTTACCACCTTTACAAGGCAACACTCCATCCTAAAACATCCTTTGACCGGACCACATTTCTCAAGCAATAGATGTAGCATCCAAGATGTTGTAATATGAGGGCATTATGCTAGTCATTCTTCCCTGTTCTTTATTTTAGAGAGGCTTTCTTGCAATGATGGCAGAGAATGATGACTCTAGATTGGTTGAGTTTGCATCAAGCTGCCTACTCTTAAACATCTCAGTTGAAACAAAAGGAGCAGGTGGCCAAATCCAAAAGGTTTGCATTTCCTTATTTCTCGTATCTTAAATTGGTTGCCTCTTTTCATTGTAGGTTTTAGCATGGAACTACCATGCTCTCCACTGCTACTCTTGCTGTTACAGTATTACACGAGTTGATGAGCGTGTAGGTTTGGCATTGCCAAGAGCTGTCTTGTCCTCTTAAAAGGATTGTGCTTAACGCTATAGCAAGTTTTGGTTCGATGGTGCTAGTGGCTAAAGAGATTGACTGTGTAGTTTTTGCATTGGAGAAGGAGAGTGTGTTTGAAAGTGTTCTTGGCACATTTCACAACAGGTGATAATAATGTATAAATTTCTTATTATAGTAATTCCATCATGGTAGTGTATATTAGGTGGATCAATGATATGGCCTATAATTTGCCATATTATGCAAAAGAAATGGCACAAACTCACATACAATAAGAGCTTACAGTTAGATAGCATAATACTATATGAACTCCTCCTTTTGTGGATATGGATACCAAGGAAGATTAAGTTTTGTGTTTTTTTCCAGTCAAATTTTTGAGTGGTATTATACAGTTTCTTCTTTGACTCATGATATTTATTTTCTTATTGGACTTATATTATTTAGCTTTTTCTTGGACTAAAAATATGTCTTAAGTTTTGAATAGAATTGCTAGTTTGTCCTAAACCAATCATTTGAATATCAACTTCTGTATTTGGTGGATTATATTGACTTTCATTTACTTGAGCTCAGCTCAAAAACTACCTAGCCCTAACCTTTTCCAACACCTCAATAGGCAAACTCTTAAGAATTAAGGTACTAACTCAAGCTTAGCATCATGGACCACTATTGAGAACCAAGTAAAAATTACTTCAATATTACTACTTGCAAATAAATTAGCTTCATCATCAACTATTTTGGGTTGACAATTGTTTAACCAAACAATTCATAAATACATTACTCACAATCACATAAATATGATATAAGTATCACAATAATTTGATCATCAATCAAGAAACACTATAAGCAAGCCCACATTATTACTTCAAAAGCTTACATAAGAATCAAATACCAACTCTATTCGACAAAATGCAACATAAATGCTACACCCAACAAATAGAGATTTACAACACCAAACACCACCAACTTTATTCATAACATAAATAAAGTCATGCCATTCTCTGTTCGACCAAACTCAAAATTAGTCCAATATTAAACTACTCAAGAAGCAATAGTAAAGCATTGCAACTTAAATCTTTTAATAATAAGCCTAAATAAAATGGTTTAGCACTTCATCACTATCCATTTTACGACTCACCACTTATAAGATTATCATAACTAACATGCATCAAAATAAGGACTCTTGATTGCATAATGTGAGCACAAGCAATCAGATCACATCTCATTGCAAATCATATTTTGAAGAAGAAAAAATGATTTATGTGTTTGATCCTTTGTCTCTGATTATGATTAAACCTAAAGTTTTTATTCACACTATTTTTAGTCCTATCCAAAAAAGGTTTATGAGAGATTATAGTAATGATTATTTGAAAAAATAGACTAATCCCTATTGTCTTGATTGATCCACTTATAATCATGCTAAATTGTTATAGACCAGTATATTTTCTCTTATTGCAAATCTAAGGAAGGTTTACTTTTTATTCTTTGAGTTGTCTTCTATAAGTTGTTTAGCATGTTATTTGCAATCTTTAATAGTTAAGTTTTATCTTTGAGTTTTTTCTTAATAATATACTAACTATTGAAGTTTGTTAGATAGTTACTTTTATGTTTTTAAACTATCATGATCTTGGTGGTTTCTATCCTCTACTAATTTATTGAATGATAATTTACTTAGAATACTTTTGTGTTTTAATATAAGATTTATTCACTTGATAATTTGGTCTCTAAGATATTATTGTCTCTGACTTTGATATTGTCTATTTATTGACAAATATCACAACACCTTTAACCAATTAAAGAAAAGGGTGTATTTTTATTCATAAGCTCTTTTCTTTTATATTTAAACCCCATGGATGGTCTCTCAAGTCATTCTCTTTAATTGTTTATAACTTGCCTCTTTCTTTATATTCCTTATTTTATTAAAAGGGTGTGACTATGTAAATAACTCTAATTGATCTCCATTAATTTTGGGGAGTTTGTGTAGGATTTTCTAGCATGGGAAAGGATGGTACCAACAGAAAAACTCAAGCTGGAAGCCATAAATATTCTTCAACAGTTGGATGAAGTTCTCTTGCTTGTGTTGAGTCAGGAGCAACAATCCCTGGCACTACCTCTGTCAAATTGAAAACAGAGGAGGATCAGCCACCAAGGAAATAAATGCTACAGGGCCACCAAGGACAGAGATCAAACAAGGAGTGATTGGCACCAGTGGTACCTCGGCTACTATTGCGGTTGGTACTTCAACAGCTACAGCTTCTGTCAATCATCATCAAAGAAAAGGAAAACAAAGTTTGAGCAGTAAGTTTTAATTAGAAACTCTTATCAGAAAGAAAGCAGGTCATAGCACAAGTGTTTTTTAACAGTGCTATGTGCTGTTTTTTAACAGTGCTGAAAACTTTTCTGTTTTTTAGATTGGCACAATGGTTATCTGGATGATTTCGCAATTAGCATTTCTTTTATATGTTTTTTATTGGCATAAGCTATTTCGAAAAAGGGTAAAAGAATTTTGATGCAAATGTTGTCTTGCTCTGCTTCTTTGGCATGAAGAAGCAAGCGGATACTGACGACAAATGGTTAAGTAGAGTAGACTGATCCTAGGAGAAAGAATTGGAGAGCAGCACAAAGGTAGCTGGGGTGGCGGATCCAATAACAACTGCCTTGGTCGCCACCAAAATTGCCCTTTTTACATCGCCATGGAGCTTGCACGAGCTCAGGAACACGAGCCACGCTGCCTCGTCCCCCTCAAACGGCATCGTCTCAAACAAATCCTGCGCATCGTCCAGCAATCCAACCCGTCCCAAGACATCCATCACGCAAACGTAGTGATCGATCACAGGCCTTATTCCAAAGTCTCTAACCAAGCACGCAAAGCAGTGGCGTCCATGCTCGAGATTTCCAGCGTGGCTGCAAGCCGTGATCACTGCCACCGACGTGATCTCGTCCGCTTCCACGCCCTCCATTGCCATGCTGCGGAAGAGATCCATCGCTAGAGCGTAGCTTCGTCTCGATTGAGCGTAAGTTGATAGCATCGCATTCCAGGTAACTCGATCCTTGCCGCCGGTGATGGAGTCGAAGATCTGTCTCGCTGTGTCGAGGCTGCCGCAGCGGCCGTAGAGATGGATGAGGCTTGTCGTGATCGCCACCTCCATGTTGATCGAAGACGGATTTTGTTCTTCCGCAAGCAGCAAAGAGTGGAGGAGTTTTCCATCCGCAAGGGACGCGATGCTAGCGCACGACTCGATGGCGATGATGAAGCTCACGCGGTCGGGCCTCACTCCCTCTAGATCCATGGACTTGAAGAGGCGGAGCGCGAGCAAGGAGAAACCATTGTTCGCGTAGGCAGTGATCATTGTATTCCAAGTCACTCGGTTGCGAACTGGAGTACGATCGAAGAGTTTTTCGGCGTCGTGGATCATTCCAGCGCTGGAGAAGGTCGCGATGAGCGATGTCCATGAGACAACATCGTGTTGGGCCGATTTGGAGAAGACACACAGCGAAATATCAATATCCCCGGACTGGGCATGTGCAGCAGCGATGGAAGTCCAAGACACCACGTCCCTTCTGGGCATCAGATCAAACTTAGTTTTTGCTAGATCGAACATCCTAAGCTTTGCATACATGCTCAAAAACGCATTCTCTACGTTTACCTCGCCACAGAGCCCAATCGAGATGAGTTCCTCGTGGATGATCTTCCCTGCTCTCCGATATGGGAGGCTGCCGCATGCATCGATCACGCTGGAGAAAGTAAACGCGTTTGGAGCGACGCCATCCAGATCCATTTTCTGGAAGAGGCAGAACGCCTCGCTCGATCTGCCCAGCTGGGAATTGGCGACGATCATAGCAGTCCACGAAACCACGTCTTTCTCGAGCATGGCGTGGAAGATCTCGTAAGCTCTGTCTATTTCACCGTTTTGGGCGTAGGCACTGACGATAGAATTCCAGGAAACGATGTTGGTTTGAGCCATTCTATCAAACACCATTTTCGACATTTGCAAATCCCGGTTCTGAGCAAATGCAGAAACAATGCTGTTCCAAGATATCACGTCCCGATCTTTCATCTTATCAAAGAATCTCTTAGCGTGGTCGATCTCGTTGTTTCTCACAAATCCAGCGATCATTGCATTGCAAGCAACGAGATCAACCCAAGGCATATCTTGCAGCAAGACTTGAGCTTTGTGCAGCTCGCGGCTATGGAGATAAGCCGCGAGCATGAGGTTCCAGGAGTAATTGTTCTTCCTTTCTGGTGCGATGCCATCGAATACGGCCCTGGCCTGGCGTGCATCGCCGCAGCTGCCATACATTTGGATGAGAAGATTGGAGAGAAGAGTGTGCGATTGGAGGAGGCGATGGCCAGCGCTCTTGAGCAGCGTGTGGATCCTCCGACCCTCTTCCACAGCTCTGGCCTTGATGCATTGCCGCAGCAAAGTGGCATACGATCTCGCCTCAATCGAGCCTCCAACTTTGTAGCAAGAAAGATACCTAACAGACTAAAGCTTAAAAACTGGTTTTAGTTAATAAATTCTAAAACCCATGGTTACTCATACCATTAGTCTATACCATGCAAGAAAATACACGTAAAGTACTCATTTTAAAGTTTTTAAGCTGCAACGTTTTTAGACGAAACGATTGAGAGTGTCGTCTAGAGCAAGCGAAGGTGGTGGAGCGGTGCGAGGGCCTAGAAGTGGCTGGAGAGCCTTGACCACAATGCTCATGCTTGGCCGGAAGTCGGCTTCGTATTGGACACACAAGGCAGCAACTGCAGCAAACTGGAGATGGAAACCACAACGCCATTGTCAATAGCCTCCAGACTAGAGATCACTTCTTACTTTGGCCAGGCCTTTAGGAGGGTACTCTCCCTTGAGATTTGGATCCGCGCACTGCGTCACTTTGTCTTCGGTCAGCCTCGGCGTTGCCTAAGACAAAGGAAGAACAAACCAGCCAGCGAATGGGTTACCAATGGAAATGAAAACGAAGAAGAAAAATCCCACCCATGTCACCAGACTTTGCTGGCCCCGAGGCATTGAAGGATCAACTGGCCTCCTTCCCGTGAGAAGCTCCAGAAGAACAACTCCAAAGCTGTAGACATCGCTCTTCTGAGTTAATTGCCCGGTCATCGCATACCTGCGAAGATCGAAGATCGAAGGTCGTCGAATGAAACACAACTTTTCTCCCGCTTTGAAACTCACTCTGGTGCGTGGTAGCCGAATGATCCCAGAACCCGAGTCGAATGCAGCCGTGAAGCCATGTCCGGTGCCTGGTTGCTCGGGTTGTAGTCTCCAATCTTAGCTGCGTAGTTCTCGAACAGCAAGACGTTGCTCGACTTGATGTCTCGGTGGACGACTGGTGGCTGGGCCTTCTCGTGCAAATACTCTAGCCCTCTGGCCGCTCCAACCGCAATCTTTACTCTTTGCATCCAGTCCAGCACAGGCCCTGGCCTCGATCCAAGCACACCTTTCCTGCCTGTAAACGCTCTTGAGACATGATCGCAAAACAAAAACGCAAGAGAAAGATAAGTTTTTCCGACCGTGAAGAATATCATGGAGAGATCCCATCTCCGCGAACTCAAACGCGAGAACACGCAGAGGGCCGTCAATGCAGTATCCAAGGAGCTCCACCATATTCTCGTGTTTGAGCCTCGACTGCCTTGACACCTTAGAAGAGAGATCACCAAACAACTCTTTAGGAAGAACTGGCGCATACCTGAGAGACGAAGTCCTCATGCGGTTGCGGGCTCGAATCGAGCTTCTTGAGAGCCACGGACTGCCCATTGCGCAGCTTTGCAAGATAAACTCGACCATACGAGCCCTCTCCAATGAGACGGCTCTGGTCGAAATTCTCGGTGCTCTCCAACACCTCCTCGACTGGGATTGGCGACACAGCAATGGGTTGTACCCGACCTTGCCAAGTATTAGGAGCTACATGATCTAGGAGACAGAAGAATAAACAAACACTCTAGCCACTAAGAGCGCTTACCTCTTAAATTCCCATGAGCCGTTTGTGAGTGGCTATGGTGGCGATCGTGATCTTCGTTCCTGCCAGGAAAAGTACCACAGCAGCTTAAGCACGACATCTTTTTAAGGGATATAGGACTAAGGAATTGGAGGGTGTTCCTTCCAAAGCATAGTTTCTATCACCAAAATTAAACCTAAGTGGAAATAGAGATAATACTTAAAGGTGTTAGAAATGAGAAGAGAAGTCTTTTTTAAGATTATTTACCTTTTGAATTTCTTCTTTACCTTTTGTAATTTCTTATATTTTACTTTTAACAAATAAAATCTAAGCCATATAAACTTTGTACTAAAAATTGCCCAGCCAATGCTGGGCAGTTGCATTTTCAAGAGGTTTGCTGAGATTAGTTATGTTTGCTGCTTGATCAACTCAAATATTTTCTTCACCAAACCTGAATCGATTCACCATAGCTTAGTATTGTTAAGGTACTGGATATTTTAGGTTGGAGTTGCTATTTGATATTATCACTTAATTTAGAAGAAGTTATTATTTTAATATTTAATAATTAGTATTTGTACTAATAGTTTAAGTTATATATTTATATTAAGCTTTTCATTATTAGTATAAAGTCTCTTTGAGTGTAATTATAAGAAATGCCCTATATTATTTTTGGTGTAATTTATAGATAAAATTTATTTTACCAATATCTATTTTTTTCACTCAATATTCAAACATGATGATGAATCCAAAGTTTAAGATTTGGATCCATCCTATACAAAGGATGAAAGACTTTAGAATTTTAATGTTTAAAGAATTATGTGTAATTGCAACTCAGGAATTACTTGATTATGATGTTGTAAAGCTTCCCATTTACAATATCACTTCCATAACTGAGAATTGTATATTCATGATGATGGTATTGCTGTTTAATGTTGATCTTTTACTTTTAATTATAATGCCTTTAAGTATATTGCATTTTCTTCCTTTGACCAAGTATTTATAATCTTCATATATTACTAATATGAAATCAAGAAAGATTTAAAGAACTTGAATTGTAATTATAAAGTTTGTATATTTGTACAGGGCATGGTTAAAAGAATAATATAACATCTAATCTACAACAAAATCTCAGAGAAAATTAAATCCCAAATTTAAAGTGGGTTTAATTAAAGAATTTATGGAAAAAAAAGTTCTATATACTAATGTAAATAGGTTTCTGAACAAGCTTGTATGTTTAAATGACCAAACACTATAGATCTATAATTGGTTTTCTTAAGCAAACCTGTAGAGGTATTGAATATATTTAAAATATGCTTGCAGATTCTAGGTTATTTTAATATCTAATAGTTGTTGTTCACATTTAGATTAATATTTTTATATATAATTTATAAACTTACTTTCTAGTATAAATTCCACTATTGATATGCAATAATATTAGTCTTGATTGATAAATTATAAATATGGTTATAACTATCATACTACTGCAAATTAATTAAGAGATAAGTATTGTCTCTCATATTTTTGGTTTGCTTAAGCAAAGCTGTAAAGGTAGTGAATATACCTAGAATATGCTTGGAAATTCTATGATATTCTACCATCTAACAGTTGTTATTTATTTAGATTAATCTTGTATTTATAATTTATAAACATGTTTATAATTTAAAAACTTTCTTAAACCCTTTCTAGTATATTCTTTATTTTATCATCTAATGGTTGATATGCAATAAAATTAATCTTGTGTTTATAAATTACAAACATGCTTATAATTATAAACTTTATTTGATCAATTGGATTAATAAGTAATAATAAAACTACTATTAACCAAACCATCCTAATAACAATTTATTTATCCCTTCACCATGGTGTGCCAGCTACCATCTTTGTTTGGGTTTTATTGACGGCACCATCAACACTGCATCACACTCTTTCCTTGCAACACCTTAGAAAAGCTTTACTCTCATTTTGATTAAATTCTTTGGATCCATGATATTCAAGCATATGCCTTCAGTCATATGCAGTGTTCTTATTTCTTAGGCAGTTCCCAAGCACCTAAATGAAAAGTAACTTTCCACTCCTAATACCCTCTCCATAATAAAATCCCTTTCCCATCCCTAAAACAACATGTCATTGATGAAAAAGTCAAAGAAGAAGATACTTAAGGAGGTAAGCTCCAAAGCCTCCACAACTTTTCATTGCCAAGCTTTAGTTTCCTCAAAACAACTTGAAGATAAGGACTTCTAACTAGCTCAACCATCTTGGTTTAACAATTTCGTAAATGAAGTACCTTGTGAAGGCTATAAGATGAAACAAAAAAGCTATGAACTAATGAAAAAACTATAGCACCTATAACCAGCATACTTTGTAGGGCACTCTCCAATTACTCCAAATGAGTAGTGCAAGAAGAAGTGTGTCATTGTGACAGCGACACCAGAGTACTTCTGAACTTGGGGCAGAAAACTTCTCGAGCAGCAGGCATGTGTCCACACTGAGCAAGTACGCAAGTAGTGGATTCCGTCCAGATTTCTCTCCCGGATCTGCGAGTGGAGCCTCTTCTCTGCTAAGTTGCCGCGTGCCTTGAGCGCCACCATGAAAGTCTGAGCGTTTGGCTGCGGCTTGCTCATAGCACTCAAGAGCAAAGGTTGTTCTTGGCAAATCCCAGGAAACGACGTTTTGCTGCTCCATGCAAAGTCTCAGCGTTTGGAGGCAGGCCAGCTTCTCGTTGCATCTGATAGAAGACGTGCATGTCCCATGATGATCGTGTTCCAGGCAACCAACGTCGTGTTTCTTTGTCCTCCTGAACACTTCTGATGCTTCCACATGTCCACGAGGCTGCTTGCGACGAATGCATTGGGTTAATTTGCGAGGTAGACCAACCTATCCTGTTCTTCGTCTGTCAAACAACCTGTGTTGCAAGCCGCAGTGTAGACTTCGACCATACTTCCACAATTTTGCACTTGCTTGATTCCCGGCTTATGATGCTCTTGACTCTGGAGAAACTTATCTGGCCGCTATGCCCTGCTCTGCTTCTTCTCATCGAAGTTGAGATTTGAGCACCTGCAAGAACAGAGAGCAAAAGTAGTATGTTACCTTTTCTCAAACCTTTCGTCTCAAGCAACTTCTCTGGCCTTTGGAGGTGCACTAACGTCTGCTCCCCCGTCACCTCTAGAGGATAGCTCAGTCAAATCGAAACTTGGTAGGTTCCTGCTCTACTTTCCAGTCCATGGTCCGAGCCAGCTGCGCAATAACTTCCAAGTCTGGTGACTTCCACCAGTGGACCCTTGTATGTGATCTTCACCGTCCGTGAGCAAGACCCTGCTGTCTTCTTGCTCTGCAACTTCATCTCCTTGAAGATTGTTTGTCCACAATCTTCCATGTGACAAGGCATGCACTGTGCTGACTTACGCGTCACTGCCAGTGTTGGCAGGACACTTTGAGGAGAATCCCAGAGTGCCATTGCTGTGCGAACCACGAGTGTGAGCTTCCAGCTGTTTCTTCTCAGTCAGAGAATCGTCCACCACAACTTCGATCTGCCACCCGGGATCCTGAAAGATCGCATTACTGCGCTGCTTCCTCCGAGAGAACATCCATCGCACTAGCAAAAAGCATGCGAGCAGCACCAAGATCGCAACCAAAACCCACAGAAGAAGCTGGAGCAGCGACCACGGCGTCCTCCGAACCACTGTAACTACTGCTGCGGGTGTTGGTGTGGCCACTGCTGCGTCGTGACCCTCGCGACGATGGTGGTGGTGGTGGTGGTGGTGGTGGCGTCCTCCATGGTGGTGACCATGGTGGTGACCATGGTGATGGTGGTGAACAACCAGAGGAGCTCCATCACCGTGATGATGATGGTACACTGCTGCTGCTGGAGCTGGATCGTGGTGGCGAGCATCAGGCGCTGGAGCTAGATGAGCAGGGTGGCCGCGAGCAGGGTGAACGAAAGCAGCTGGCGCTGGGGCTCGAACTGGAGCGTCACCTTGAAGAACTGGAGCTAAAGCTGGCACTGGCTCGTGGGCTCCTCGAGGATGGTGTCCATGGTGGTGTGGTGGATGTGCTGGAGCTGGAGCTGGAGCTGGAGCTCGCGGGTGTGAAGCTCGGTGATGGCCGCCATGCCAGGGCGCTGGAGCTCGGCGGGCAAGCGTTGGGGCGGCGTGAGCGCGAGAGACCATAGCTTACCTGACGAGAGCTTCTACAATAGAAAAATCCAAGCGAGAAAGATTATAACCTAACCCTTGACTTAGAAAATAGAAAATAAAGAGGTACTTGCTTTGTGAAAAAAACAAGAGCTTGTGACGCTGTGGATTGTCGGACTTGAACTAGCAAAGAAACAAAAATGCTAAACTTTTCTCTTCACCATTCTAATACTCATCCTTGGAGATTCTAGCAGCTTTTGTTGCATTTCAAAAGCCTTTTGAGAGATGAGCTTTGGAAAGCCCACCATCTCCAGAAAGTTTCTATAGCCAAGAAGCTGCATCTGCAGGCAACCATGAAGAATGTTACTAATGCTTATAATAATAATACATATTATAGTAATAGTAATCACAAGAGGAGGAGGAAAAGGGATAGTGTTTTGCTTTGCAGTGTTATGCAAGAGGATGAGTAAAGCAATTGGTAAAACCAACACAATATAAATCAACTGGTATGGTCTTCTGTACCAATCAAATTGTCTAAACACTAATATTAATTAGTATTTTGGTTTGCTAGTAAACATATTTAGCTACATATTTGTGTAGCTAAAAGTCTTTTAAAATGAGTAACTTGTTTTTCTTACAAAAGTTCAAAATTGGAAACGTCACCTTCACATTCTTTCAAAATTTAAATGCATTTGCTTTTCTGAACAAACAAATAGAGATATTGGGCATGCTTGATCAATCCAAAGAAACCAATTATTAAAAGCTTACTAGGTGATGGATTTTGTTTCAAGGTGGCCTCTCTCCATTCCTTGTATTCCAAGCATGTTGTCCTGCCTGGATCTTGTACCAAAACCAAACTAATGCCTTTGGAACTTGTAAGTTGTAACAAGCAAATCAATGCCTTCCTACTGACCTCAAGAATGTACAACTTAATGTAGTCCTACATAGAGAGAGCAAAAGGAGTCATTAAGAATATTTTCAAAATATTTTGGTACACAAAATAATATTTTCCTAATGTTACAAAATAGTAATTTAAATAATATTTAGATATGATTACTAAATATACACTTATTACTATAAAATCCATTTGAGTGAACTTTAACAAATGAGATACCAATATCTAATTCTTTCTCAATATTATAAAGCCCTTATATTAAGATATTGTGGTGTATCAAAATTTTAAGATTTGGATCCATTCCAAAAAGAATCAAATATATAAAATATATATGTTTGTAAGGGATTAAAGACTATGACATATGTATGGGAATTAGTTTATTGTGATGTTGTAAATCTTTCTATTTATAGTATCAATTCCTTAATTGAGAATTATATACTTGTAATGATAACATTGATGTTTAATGTTGAGACTTTTAACTTTCACCTTTAACTGTAATACCCTTGAGTATGTTGCCTTTGGCTTATTTTGACCATGCATTTGTAATCTTCACATATTCATTATTTTTAGTTTTTAGAATTTCTTGAGAAAAGTGCTAATGTTGAGCGTGTTAATATGGTTGTAAAGTGTTCTTTTCAAGTTTAAAGCCTGTTTCAACTAAAGTCTGAAGCTCCAAATTCATTAATTTCATCCAAATAACAAAATACATGGTATATCTTTTGGTTTTTGTATAATTAATACTACAAAAAGCAACTTTTGTAGGACATAAGCATATGAGCTGATCACATTGTCATGGAGTATTGCCATATTGTTTTATCATCTACAAAAAAAATCAGCTAGAGTTTGTAAAGTTTATATAATAATTTACTTACCACATAATATTCCTCCTATCCAAAAAAAACATTTGATTGTAGAACTTGTTGTAGGTCAATGTATATCTCACTAAATCTTATGAACCTTTTATTCTTAGACTTAGAAGCACCTATACTTAAAAGCATTGGTCCTCCTTGTTCTATAGTTATATACTCATGTTGGATGGTGCAAATTTGTCAATTATATAAGCCCACTTACTCATTGTTGGTTTTTTACAGTTTCAAAGTTTTCAGTTGGTTTTATTGCAAATTAAATTCCAAGATCATTTAAAGTTGAACCCATCACTGTATGAGGTTGTGACTAAGAGGTTGTATCAATATCAATAAGCATTCCACCAAATTTTTAGAATTGCATACATTTTCTTACAGCTTGATCTTTCATATAAGAGTGTATGAGCGTCTATTGGATGACCAAGTCATTCTAGCAAGTTTCATATTAAAATACACATTTAGAGCAACTTGTTTTCGATAGCCATATTATATGGTAGCTTTCAGTAAGATTTGTTGTTAACACTTGGGTAGCAAGTATTTTAAAACTCTTAACAAGTACATGATTTTAACAAGTACATGATGTGATAGCTGATGTGTATGCTCATGAATGTGTATGCTCATGTGTATGCCACATCACATGATAACTTTCAGTAAGATTTGTTACTAATACTTGGGTAGCATGTATTTCAAAACTAATTTACTAAAGAAAGAGAATTAATAAAGAGATCAATATGAGTATTTCCTTATTTTGAGAAATAATTATAGTCCTTAAATGTGGAAAACAAGTAAGCAACTAACTAAGTTTATAGTTTTAAAATTGTATTTTGTATAATCATTACCTTCAACCCAATTTAAGTTGAATACTATGATGAGCACAACTGGTTATACTAAAGTTTAAAAAGTACAAACACTTTAGGAGATGCAAACAAGTAGTATAAATTTATATGTTTATAATACATTTCTTTGTATGTTCATGTAAACTCTACACCCAATGGAGAAGGCAACTCCTCTCTCATATGATTAAAACCTTATTTATACCACCATTATAAATAATTTTAATACCTCCTTAATTTGTTTGTTCTTTGTTACTGATAAAACCATAAAGCATTAATGGTATTGAAGATTTTATTCCAACTTGGCATGTGTTGATTAGTAGTGTTCAAAAAAATTTAAAATAACATTTCTCTCAAATAACTATCACTATCAAGGATTATGCTCTATATAAAAAGATTTTCTAATAAATAGAGCTAGTAAATTGACAAAAATATTCTGATACACTAAAGAATATTCTATTAAGGTTTTAACTGCAATATTTTTATTAAACAGTGTGAGGGCCAAATATATAGTTATGATGCCATATACTAATATTAGCGTAATGGGATTTTGGTAGCTGTTATATTGGTTTCAATCTGGACCACTCACTTCTATATATAAGCTAGGGTTTTCGAGCTAATTGATATGCACATTTTCTATATTCTCTTTCCATATTCCATGCACTCACATTAGTGAAGGTAAGAGGCATTTTTGATTGTCTTTGAGGAGTGTTTGGATTTAGGATTTTGGTTTAGATCTAACTTTTGCATTGTCTAGATCTAGCTTTTTCCATTTCCTTTCTTTTGTTCTTTCCCTTCAGGATTTTGGTTTAGATCTAGCTTTTTGCATTGTCTAAATCTCCATTTTCTTCTAGCTTTTTATCATTCCTCTTCTTTCGCTCTTTCCTTTTCATTCATTATAGTAGATAAGCAATCTTCTCCTTTGACTTTGGAGTAACAATTGATACAATTGCTTGATGTTATGCGCTTGCAATTGAACAACCAAACTCAGTTGATGGTGGTGTTCATGACACATGGTACAATTCCTCCTACTTTTGGTGTCAATCCTCACGTTCGGCCAAAGTTTTTTCACAGGAATCCTAGGGATGATGTGTACCATTGGTTTGATCACTTCACGATGATTGCCACATATCATTTATAGGATGATGCTTGATGTTTACGTGAGTTTCCCACGTGTCTCCAAAGGACAGTGTTGCAATGGTACAATGGTTTAAATGCAGCCACTCATAGGGATTGAAGTGTTCTCCCAGACGTCTTCAAACGCACATTTGGACATGCTAATAATTGTGATGATGCCTTCCAACAATTGCATCGTCTTTGCCAAGGGTGATGGCAATTTGGTTGGTGATGCAATTTAGTGTTTATTTCCAAAGTTTTTTGCTTCGTGCGGAGCCAAATATGTCGGAGTAGATCAAGCTAGGAATATTGTGGCCAGCACTTCGTCAAGATCTTGTTGGACTTGTGCATGCACTTGCTCTAGCCACCCTTGATGATGCTCTTCATTTGGCATAATATTATACAATGTCACCTCTTCCATTTCTCGTTGTCTATCCTTCTGCTCCCCTTCCTATGGGTGATGGTCCTGTTCCAATGGAGGTTGATGCTACTGTTACTCAAGTCCAAGGACAAAGGCGAGGACGTGGTCGTGGTTGTGACATTTGCTATTGGGCATGTGATGAAGTTAAACAAACTTATCGGCGTTATCGGCATTTTCCGAATTGGCAACTTCCATTTCTTGGGTGGAGACTTTAGCATCAATAACATCCTGTTAGTGCTACTATAGTGGAAGGTCTAGACACTGAGATGCATCCAGAAAACAAAGAGTTGTGTGAATAATGGAAGGACCTTGCGCAAATAAGTTAGTAACCCCTCCATCTTTCTTTCGAGAGTATCATCAAGGGGTTCACTTGGCACCGGTTCATCCAGTGTTTACTTTCCAAGCTCGTTTTTATAACAAGAGGTCTTCTATTATTCTCTCCATGTTGGTTGATGGTTCGAGTTTATCTTCTATTGCTCAACCTGTTGCCACACATTGCCATCTACACTTGCATCGTGCAGCAGAATCAATTTTCATTCTTTATGGCAACGGCCATACACATACATGTGCATAGGATGAGGTGGACCTGGTTGTGCATATGGACAATCTTGAGTTTGAGTTGTAATCATTGCGGGTGGTGCCAAGTCAAGCTCTTGACCTCATCCTTGGTATAGATTGGTCATGCCAAGTGTGACTTTGAGGCTTTTCCTTCTTATCTCATACTTCTTTATGTTTCATCCATTCTTTTTACTTCTATACATCTTCGTCCCTTTACTTTTACCTTTGCTTCCATTACTTTTGTCCTCCCACTATTTCCTCCTATGTTTCCGTCTTGTTTTGCTCTTCCCTTTTCCAATCCCTTCGACAATTTTTGTATTGCAGTAGTTGACCGGCTCATGAAGGAGTATTTTGATCTCTTTGACTTTGACCTATCAAGATTACCACACATCATTCGATTCCAACTAGGGATGCTCGTCCAATCAAGGTTCCTGTTCGTCATCGGTCACCCAAAGAAATCAAGATTTTATTAAGGAGATGTTAAAGAAGGGTGTTATTCGGAAGTCGCAGAGTCTTTAGGCATATGAACCTTATTTTGTGATGAAGCCTGATGAGAGTATTTGTTTTTGCATCAACTATTGTCCATTAAACGATGTGACAATCTTAGATATGTACCCTTTTCCTCACACTACTGATTTTTTGGATCGTTTGGGGTGAAGTCATTGGTTCACTAAGTTAAATCTTACTTCTGGATACTGGCAAGTATTGATGGCTGAAGAATATATTTCTAAGACTACTTTTTGTATGCCATTTGGTTTGTATGAGTTCTTGGTGATGCCGTTTGGTTTGAAAAATGCTTCAGCAACTTTCCAGCGGATGATGGATGAGGTTCTTTGTGATATGCTAGAGGTGATTGCTGACTTCAATGATGATGTCTTGATCCACTTAGAGGGGACGTTAGAGGAGCACGTTTGTGATGTTTGTAAAGTGTTAGATCAGCTACGGGACATTGGTTTAAAGCTGAAGCGGTCGAAGTGTGTGTTTAGGTCCAAGGACACAATTTATTTTGAGTACCATATTTCTTGTAAGGGTTTGCAAGTTGATTTTAACAAACTTGTGGCTATTTTAAAGTTCCCTACTCCGAAGTGTGTAAATAATGTGTAGCGCTTCTTGAGCAAGGTGTAGTATCTCGGTCGCTTTGTAGATCATCTTTCTGATCGCACTGCACTGTTGCGAGCATTGCTGAAGTTATTAACATCATCTTTCATCTGGTCTTCGGATTGTGAGTAGGCATTCGTGGATCTCAAAGAGCTATTGACAACTCCTTTGGTTTTGACATATCCTGACTACACTCAACCTTTTATTTTGCGCATGGATGCTTCTGACATTGGTCTTAAAGGTGTGTTGATGCAACAAAGCCTGAGTGTGCCTGATCAGCACCATCCCATTGCGTATATAAGCCGTACATTACAACGAATGGAGATGAACTACTCCACGACAGAGAAGGAGTGTTTAGCAATAGTCTGTGGTTTCAAGAAACTTTATACATATCTACATAGTTCTCGGACATTACTTGAAGGTGACCATACTACCGTTACTTCATTATTGAAGCGGAAGAACCTAGTTGGTCGTACTGCTCGGTGGACTTTGAAGTTTTAGATATATGATTTTGATGTTGTTCATCACCTAGGGAGTTTTATGGTTGATGTCGATGCCCTTTCTCAAGCTCCTCTTCCTTTTCCACTCTCTTCTTATGTTTCTAATGAGCCTGTTTTAGCATCTGTGGATTTTCTAGACAAGGATTTTGTGCCGTTGGTGGTTGTTGTACTTGATGTTTAGTGTCCATAAGGCGTAGAGCAAAATCTACCTTCTCTTGATGAAGTTCGTAAGGCTCAAAAGATTAAGCTATGGATTTGAAGGCTTCGAGATAGGTTTGAGAATTTTACATCACTTGTTGATGACTTGCCTTTCTAGCATTTACATTCTCAATATCGCCTTAAAAATGGCCTTCTTTATTTTGTAGGGACGGATCCTAATGATCATTTACGATTGGTGATGCCTTCTGTCTTTATTCCGCAGTTTATCCATGCCTACCATGATTCTCTTATTCTAAGTGGGCATATGGGACATCGTCGTGTAACTGTAAGCCAAATACCTCCTTGTGAAGGCAAAATTGAAGCTTGTCAGTTTCATGAAAAGCTGTGAAGGCTTTGGAGCTTATCTCCTTACACATGGTAAGTATCTATTCTTGCAGGCGCTCAAATCTCAACTTCAATGAGAAGAAGCAGTGCAGGGCATAGTGGCCAAATAAGTTTCTCCAGAGTCAAGAGCATCATAAGCCGGGAATCAAGCAAGTGCAATTGTGAAAATATGGTCGAAGTTGTCACTGCGGCTTGCAACATAGGTTGTTCAACAGGATGGGATGAAGAACAGGATAGGTTGGTCTACCTCGCAAATTAACCCAATGCATTTGTCGCAAGCAGCCTCGTGGACATGTGGAAGCATCATAAGTGTTCAGGAGGACAAAGAAACACGACATTGGTTGCCTGGAACACGATCATCATGGGACATGCACGTCTTCTATCAGATGCAACGAGAAGCTGGCCTGCCTCCAAACGCTGAGACTTTGCATGGAGCAGCAAAACGTCATTTCCTGGGATTTGCCAAGAACAACCTTTGCTCTTGAGTGCTATGAGCAAGCCGCAGCCAAACGCTCAGACTTTCATGGTGGCGCTCAAGGCACGCGGCGACTTAGCAAAGAAGAGGCTCCACTCGCAGATTTGGGAGAGAAATCTGGAGGGAATCCACTACTCACCGTGGTCACTCAATGAGAGAAAAGCTTTTCTTGGGAGGTCGGTAAACTTTGCAAGGAAAGAGTGTCATGCAAGGTTGATGGAGCCATCAATCAAAGATGGTACTTGAAAAGACGCGAAAGGATCTTAGCTGGCACACCTTGGTGAAGAGATAAAAAATATGAGAGACAATACTTATCTCTTAATTAATTTGCTGTAGTATCATTCATTGAGTAATTTAGTTATAAACTTATTTAAGATTAATATTATAGTAGAATAAACAATAAATTGCTGTGCGTTGCATTGCAGCAACGCTTGGTTTGCTTTTGTTTTTAAATATTTTTTATTATGATATATAATTTGTTATGATCTGTCCAATATGCAGGTGCTATTCCTGCTTTTGTATATATCATATCTTTTATTCATATATGATCTATTAATTTATTATTACGTGTATTGTGTTTTATTATTTGTATATATCCTTCTTTCTCCATTATTGTTTGAAGTGGTTTTACTTCTTCTATTTGGTAGTCAATATTAAAATCTCCTGTAATTATTACTGGTTTTTTATTATCTATTTTCTGTATATATTTTTGTAGTTGTTTTATGAATATATGTATATTTGTTCCAGGTTTTCTATGTAAATTTATTATCTGTAATTTTTTTATTTTTTTGTCTAGTGATACATATGACATTGCCATTGTTTCTGTTTTTAAATGTTCTACTATTTCTGATTTGTAGTCATTTGTATGCAATATTGCTATATGTGAGGGTTGTTCATGTATATATGATTTATATTTATTAAAATTTAAATCCTCATATTTTTGTGTTCTTACTTCTTGCATACATATTATATCTGATGTTAATAATTGTGAATCATCTTTATATCTTCTTGATGTGCAGTAATAGATCTTCTATAATTGTTTGGTTAGCTTTTTTTTCTTCTTTTAAATCCATTAAATCAATTTGCCATGGTGCTTCTGTTGTCATTCTTATTAAGAGCACAAACACTAAAAGGGATACATTTATATAGACCAATTGAACATAAACATATTAAAATCAATAAAGATGC